>NW_027142354.1:40288562-40378562 GCF_026170545.1 Melanerpes formicivorus
GATGGTAAGGGTTGGAAGGGACCTCTAGGGAATCATCAATCTCAAACCCCCTGCTAAACAGAATCACCTAGGGCAGGTCAGAATCACGGAATCATAAGGGTTGGAAGAGACCTCTGGAGATCACCCAGCCCAAGCCCCCCCCTAAAGCAAAGAACCCACAGCAGCTTGCCCAGCAGCACAATGCCCAGGGGGGGTTGGAAGCTCTCCACACAAGGGAGACTCCACAACCTCTCTGGGCAGTCTGCTCCAGGCCTCCAGCACCCTCACACCAAACAACTTGCTCCTCCTCTTCACATGGAACCTCCTGGCTGCCAGGCTGTGCCCATTGCCCCTTGTGCTGTCCCTGGGCACCACTGAGCAGAGTCTGGCCCCAGCCTCTTGCCCCCCACAGCTCCTTTCTCTCTTGCTGAGCATTGCTCAGCTCCCCTCTGGGGCTGCTCTTCTGCAGGCTCTGCACCCCCAGGGCTCTCAGCCTTTGCTCCTCAAAGAGCTGCTCCAGGCTCCTCAGCAGCTTTGTAGCCTCTGCTGGACTCTCTCCAGCAATTCCCTGTCCCTCTTGAACTGGGGAGCCCAGAGCTGGCCCCAGGACTGCAGCTGTGGCCTCACTAGGGCAGAGTAGAGTGGAAGAGGAAAACCTCTCCATCCTACAGCGGGTTTGATGCTCTCCTTTCCCAAGGAGGATGAGCACAATGTCTTAAGTGGCAGCAGGATGGCTCTGCCAAGGAGCTCTCTCCCCACAGCCTCCTGCAAGCGTCGCCGAGCCGACGGCAGGAGCCTGCCCGGTGCTCGATCAGGAGTGGAGCTTCTGGGGTCTATTCCAGGCATTATTGGGACTTTAAAAATTATGTCTTATTCATCTATTGATGGCAGCAGCCTCTTGGGTGTAAATTGAAGCAATTAGGAAGGATCATGCAAATTAATCAATTCTTCCCCCCCCCCCTTTTTTATTTCCTCCTGCAGATGATTCCATTCAAGCTGCAGTCTTGCTCTTCGATTTAGTTCAACTCTGTCTCCGAGTCAATTTTCAAACCTCCAAATTAAGCTATTTATTAGCTAAGAAGAACCAGAAAGGGGGGAAAAAAACTAAAAAGCTTAAAAAAAGAGAAAAGAGAGAGAAAAGTCCTTCTAATGAATGCAAAGGCAGATGAGGTCATTCCTAAAAGGGTTCAACTCATTAACTGCCACGTTTAAGAAGCTACAGAAGTGCCAGTCCTGACCTCAGCAGGAGTAGGATGCTTGGGGATCATGGCAAAGCACTCCTGGAGGTGCTGCTGTGCAACGTGATCTAGGTGCACCTGAGCCAGCAGGAGGGTAGGAGCAGATGATCTCC
Organism: Melanerpes formicivorus; assembly: GCF_026170545.1. Taxonomy (NCBI): domain Eukaryota; kingdom Metazoa; phylum Chordata; class Aves; order Piciformes; family Picidae; genus Melanerpes; species Melanerpes formicivorus. Next base: position 40,289,893 of record NW_027142354.1, read on the forward strand.
AGAGCTCCATCCCAACCCCGTTCCCTGAACATCCTCCCAGCTCCACATGCAGATCTCGGCACAGCCACGACTGGGAAGCTCTACTGGGCAATTGGAGAGTCCTGGGGATGCTGGGAGGTGAGGGACAGAAGGGGATGTGCCATACTGGGATGGCCTCTGCTCCTGCTTGCCTTGGGTGGATGCTTTGGGAGCCAGCCCCTTCATCTGTGGTTTTCTTTGCTGATAGCCTTTGGAGAAGGTGGCACCAACCCTGCATGCCCAGTGAGCCCCAAGGTGGGGACAGGACCCCTTCAAAGTGCCACAGATGCTCCAGTTCCAGATCCTTCAACTGGGGTTTCCTTTGCTGACAGCCTTTGGAGAAGGTGGCACCAACCCTATGGCAAAGGTGGCACTAACCCTGTGGAGAAGATGGCATCAAATCTATAGCAAAGGTGGCACTAACCCTGTGGAGAAGATGGCACCAACCCTATGGCAAAGGTGGCACTAACCCTGTGGAGAAGATGGCATCAACCCTATGGCAAAGGTGGCACTAACCCTGTGGAGAAGATGGCACCAACACTGTGGCAAAGGTGGCACTAACCCTGTGGAGAAGGTGGCACCAACCCTATGGCAAAGGTGGCACTAACCCTGTGGAGAAGATGGCATCAACCCTATGGCAAAGGTGGCACTAACCCTGTGGAGAAGATGGCACCAACCCTATGGCAAAGGTGGCACTAACCCTGTGGAGAAGATGGCATCAAATCTATAGCAAATGTGTTACTAACCCTGTGGAGAAGATGGCATCAACCCTATGGCAAAGGTGGCAATAACCCTGTGGGGAAGATGGCATCAACCCTATGGCAAAGGTGGCACCAACTCTGCATGCCCAGCGAGCCCCAAGCTGGGCACAGGACCCCTTCAAAGTGCCACAGATGCTCCAGTTCCAGATCCTTCATCTGGGGTTTCCTGTGCTGAAAGCCTTTGGAGAAGGTGGCACCAGCACTATGGAGAAGGTAACACCAACCCTATGGAGAAGGTGGCACCAGCACTATGGAGAAGGTGGCACCAGCACTATGGAGAAGGTGGCACAAGCACCATGGAGAAGGTGGCACCAGCACTATGGAGAAGGTGGCACAACCACTATGGAGAAGGTGGCACAAGCACCATGGAGAAGGTGGCACCAGCACTATGGAGAAGGTGGCACAAGCATTATGGAGAAGATGGCACCAGCACTATGGAGAAGGTGGCACCAGCACAATGGAGAAGGTAACACCAACCCTATGGAGAAGGTGGCACCAACCCTGCGTCCTCCTTGAGCCCTAGCTGGGGGCAGGACCCCTCCAAGTGGCACAGATGCTCCAGCCCCAGATCCTTCATCTGGGGTTTCCTTTGCTGAAGGCCTACGGTGGAGGTGGCACCAACCCTAGAGAGGAGGTGGCAGCAGCCCTGCATGCCCAGTGAGCTGCAAGCTGGGGACAGAACCCCTCCAAAGTGCTCACAGCTGCTCCAGGCCCAGCTCCTGAGTTCCCCTCTGCAGCTTTAATTGTCCATTCCTAATGGATTACCACGGCTCTTCCAGCCTAGCCCAATTAATGCAAATACCAAGGAGAGCTAAAAGGAAGTGAAATGAGGAGGAGGAGGAGGTGAGCTGAGGGGCTCCTCACCAACCATTGCAGCCCCATGGATGCTGTGCAAGCCCAGGAAGCCCTGCCCATGGCAGGGCAACACCCAACCCCTTGCCCAGGCTCCCAACTTCTGCCCACTGCTCAGGCAGAAGGGGTGAGAGGGTGGCTGAAGGCTTTTGAGTTTTAATTTAAGTGATTCTAAACCAGCTTTGGGTTTTATAGCTAATAAGACATTAGTATGCTAATTAAATTATCCATGGAGTGGCATAAAGAGGCCTTCCTGAAGTTTAATGGCTGTGTAAAAGGTAACTCTTGCTCGTGAGGTAATTAATTCATGGAACAATAAATGGAAAATCAGATTCTTATTAATATCAAAGAGGCTTTGCCTGCATCAGGAATGAGGAGGGTGTGTGGGGGGGTGGGGAATGGTCATTTGGGCTTCTGATGTGGGCAAAAAAGAAGGTGGCAACTCCTGACTGCAAAGCACCTCCACCCTCAGCAGCATCCCTGCATCCACATCTTCTCCATCCTGCCCAGCAGAGCCATGCAGAAAGCTGCCCCAGCCCACAGGCTTCTCCATCCTGCCCAGCAGAGCCATGCAGAAAGCTGCCCCAGCCCACAGGCTTCTCCATCCTGCCCAGCAGAGCCATGCAGAAAGCTGCCCCAACCCACAGGCTTCTCCATCCTGCCCATCACAGCCATGCAGAAAGCTGCCCCAGCCCACAGGCTTCTCCATCCTGCCCAGCAGAGCCATGCAGATAGCTGCCCCAGCCCACAGGCTTCTCCATCCTGCCCAGCAGAGCCATGCAGAAAGCTGCCCCAACCCACAGGCTTCTCCATCCTGCCCATCACAGCCATGAAGAAAGCTGCCCCAGCCCACAGGCTTCTCCATCCTGGCTGTGAGAGTCATGCAGAAAGCTGCCCCAGCCCACAGGCTTCTCCATCCTGCCCAGCAGAGCCATGCAGAAAGCTGCCCCAGCCCACAGGCTTCTCCATCCTGCCCAGCAGAGCCATACAGAAAGCTGCCCCAGCCCACAGGCTTCTCCATCCTGGCTGTGAGAGTCATGCAGAAAGCTGCCCCAGCCCACAGGCTTCTCCATCCTGCCCAGTAGAGCCATGCAGAAAGCTGCCCCAGCCCACAGGCTTCTCCATCCTGGCTGTGAGAGTCATGCAGAAAGCTGCCCCAGCCCACATGCTTCTCCATCCTGCCCAGCAGAGCCATACAGAAAGCTGCCCCAGCCCACAGGCTTCTCCATCCTGCCCAGCAGAGCCATACAGAAAGCTGCCCCAGCCCACATGCTTCTCCATCCTGCCCAGCAGAGCCATGCAGAAAGCTGCCCCAGCCCACATGCTTCTCCATCCTGCCCAGCAGAGCCATGCAGAAAGCTGCCCCAGCCCACATGCTTCTCCATCCTGCCCAGCAGAGCCATGCAGAAAGCTGCCCCAGCCCACAGGCTTCTCCATCCTGCCCAGCAGAGCCATGCAGAAAGCTGCCCCAGCCCACAGGCTTCTCCATCCTGCCCAGCAGAGCCATGCAGAAAGCTGCCCCAGCCCACAGGCTTCTCCATCCTGCCCAGCAGAGCCATGCAGAAAGCTGCCCCAGCCCACAGGCTTCATCCCAGCAGAACATTTGGTCAGGTGCTGGAGCAGGGAACTCAGGGAGGTGTTGGAGTCAGCAAGGGGCAATGGATATAAACTCCTGCACAGAAAGCTCACAGAGCCCTGGAGCAGGCTGCCCAGAGGGGTTGTGGAGTCTCCTTCTCTGGAGCCTTTCCAGCCCTGTCTGGATGTGTTCCTGTGTGACCTGTGCTGGGTTCTATGGTCCTGCTCTGGCAGGGGGGTTGGACTCAAATATCTCCAGACGTCCCTTCCAAACCCTAACATCCTGTGAGCCTGTGAGCCTGGAGGTACTTAAGAAACCTGTGCCATGGCACCTGGGGGCCATGGTTGGATGGCCATGCTGGTGTTGGGTTGCTGGTTGCTGGACTGGATGATCTCAGAGGGCTTTTCCAACACAAACAATTCTATGATTCTACAACATGGAGCAAAAGGAAACCCCCACACAATGAACTCTCCCAGGCATGCTCTCCTTGGACTGCCTAGATGAGGGACCACCCATTTCTTGAGAGCAGTAGGACAGAAGATCTTCCTCAGACAAACCTGCCCTACCCTGCACTCAGCTGAGCAGGATAAAACTCAGTAGCCCCTCTTGAAATCATAGAATCACAGAAGTGTCAGGGCTGGAAGGGACCTCAAGGCTCAGCCAGTCCCAACCCCCTGCCATGGGCAGGGACACCTCACACTACAGCAGCTTGCTCGCAGCCACAGCCAGCCTGGCTGCAAACACCTCCAGGCATGAGGCTGCCACCACCTCCCTGGGCAACCTGTGCCAGGCTCTCACCACCCTCATGGGGAACAACTTCTTCCTCACATCCAATCTCAATCTCCCCACTTCTACTTTTGCTCCATTTCCCCAGTCCTATCACTCCCTGACACCCTACAAAGTCTCTCCCCAGCTTTCCTGTAGCCCCCTGCAGATCCTGCAAGGCCACAAGAAGGTCTCCCTGGAGCCTTCTCCTCTCCAGCCTGCACAACCCCAACTCTCTCAGGCTGTCTCCAGAGCAGAGCAGCTCCAGCCCTCTGCTCACCCTCGTGGCCAGAGGTGCTCCAGCCAGTCCTGGGCTTCCCCAGGGCCATGAAGTCTTCCAGGTGCAGAGAGGGATGCAAAGCTGTGTGTCTTTGCTGGGAAAGGAGAGCTGTGACCTCCCAGCTCCACAAACGCTCAGAGGAGCTGCTGTGTCTGTCAGCAGAGCAGCTCTCCCGGTGTCCATGCTGTGATCTGCTCCTGGACAGCTCACCCCACAGCTGCTCTGCTGCCTGGCCGGCCCCGTGGCAGTTGTAGAGGTCTGCAGGGGTGCCCGAGGGATTTCTGACTCAGAAGCTCCAACTGCACATCAAGGGGGAAGCAGCAGTTCCAAAGAGAAGTGCCCCAGAAGCAGCAGGGAAACGAAAAGTCCTTCCCTCTGCCTCCCTCCGCCGTGTCCTCCTGCCCTGAGCTGCTCACAGCCAGCCTGAGGGCTCTCCTGGCTCTTGGGTTCCCATTCCTGCCCTCCCTGCCTTCCCTGGGACATGCAGGCTTTGGAGGCCACGCCAGGCAATCCCCCCACCGAGCTGGAGCAGCCTGCAGGGGTGGCACAGCCCCAGAAGAAACAGGGACCCACTTTGCAGGGACTGCTCTGTGCCCAGGGGGGCAGAGCCAGCAGCTCAAACCTGCCCTCTGGTTTGGTCCTAGCTGCAGGGAGAAGGGTCCATGTGCGGGAGGACAACATCTCTGGGCAGCACCTTGCCAGGCTGAGCTCCTTCTGCTCCTGCCAGCATCTCTCCTGGCCAGGGCCATCACCTCTCTGTCCAGGGAGATTTCCTCCACCTGCACAAGGAGATGTCTCCTCCCTCGCCACCTGCTGATGGTCCCAGCACTGCCAGGACAAGAGCTCTCTCCATGCTCAGAGCCCACAGCACCATCCTCCTTCCAGGAGAATAAAGGACAGGTGGGTGTGGATCAGCTCCTCCACAGGGACTTTTGCACAGAGGCAGAGTACAGGGGAGCCCCAAAAGCTCCTTTCTGAAGCTCAGCCCCACTGTTCCTGTGCCAAGCATGTCATAGTATCATAGTATCAGTCAGGGTTGGAAGGGACCACAAGGATCATCTAGTGCCAACCCCCCTGCCATGGGCAGGGACACCCCACACTACATCAGGCTGGCCAGAGCCTCGTCCAGCCTGGGCTTAAACACCTCCAGGGCTGGGGCCTCAACCACCTCCCTGGACAACCCATTCCAGGGCTTCACCACACTCATGGTGAAGAACTTCTTCCTCACATCCAGCCTGAATCTCCCCACCTCCAGCTTCATTCCATTCCCCCTAGTCCTATCACTACCTGAGATCCTGAGCAGTCCCTCCCCAGCCTTCCTGTAGGGCCCCTTCAGATACATCAGCTCTAGACTGGGGCAAAACTTTCTGGACACACAGATGAGAGCCATCAGATTCCAGCTGAGAAGAAAGCTCTTCACAACCAGGCAGAGTTTACTGAGGATCTCACAGGAGGAGAGGCAGAAAGCCCAGGGCAGATGCCACAGGTGACAGCCAGTTCTGGGATGGATAATGGCAATGCTGCTGGAATGTACAGCCCTGCTCTATCCTGCTGGGGCTCCAGCTGCTCTACTGGGGCCAGCCCTGGGCTACCCAGCTCAAGAGAGACAGGGAATTGCTGGAGAGAGTCCAGCAGAGCTTACAAAGCTGCTGAGGGGCCTGGAGCAGCTCTGGGAGGAGCAAAGGCTGAGAGCCCTGGGGGTGCTGAGCCTGCAGAAGAGCAGCCCCAGAGGGGAGCTGAGCAATGCTCAGCAAGAGAGAAAGGAGCTGTGGGGGGCAAGAGACTGGAGGCAGACTCTGCTCAGTGGTGCCCAGGGACAGCACAAGGGGCAATGGGCACAGCCTGGCAGCCAGGAGGTTCCATGTGAAGAGGAGGAGAAAGTTGTTTGGTGTGAGGGTGCTGGAGGCCTGGAGCAGGCTGCCCAGAGAGGTTGTGGAGTCTCCTTGTGTGGAGAGCTTCCAACCTCCCTGGGCATTGTGCTGCTGGGCAAGCTGCTGTGGGTTCTTTGCTTTAGGGGGGGGCTTGGCCTGGATGAGCTCCAGAGGTCCCTTCCCACCTCTCCACGCTGGGGTTTTGTGAATTAAAACTGCTGAGGCTGCCTCCAGGGGAGGGGAGCACAGCCCTGGGCAGCGAGGAGCTTCCGGAAGGAGAGGCACTGAGTGAGCATCTGGGGGTTTGCCATGATCCAGCCACTCCAGGAGTTGAGTCAGCATCCCTGGAAATCCTGCTGCCAGCCAGGAGATGAGTAACAGCCTCTCATGGAACACAGCTGGGGAGTTTAGCCAACAAAGATGCAGGAGGGGAAGCGGCGCAGCATCCTCCTCGTGCTACCAGCCCACGCTGCCTCTTGCAGTTCCAGATGGCTGGTGATCCATCCCCAAAATACCTCCACTAACCTGGCAGTGACCTGACCTGGCAGTGACCTGCAGACCAGGGCTGAGCCTGTTCCCAGGCAGTCCCATGACACCAGAAGCTGCTTTCTCAGAAGCAGGGCCCCAGCTCCCTGCTGGGCTCCTAGGAATACCTCTGGTGAAGTGAAGGGCTTCCAGCAAGACCTGCAGCCTGCCCAGCCTGTGCCCAGCTCCCTGATGGGCAGTCAAGGATGGCCAGCAGAAACTAACTGCCTTTGTGGCTTGTTCATTACAGCATCTTACCAGGCCCATGGCACAAAAGCTGCAGGTCAGCTCCCTGCAGGTAGCTGTGGAAGTCTCACAGTTCACTGCCCCAGACTCATAGAGTCACAGAATTGTCAGGGCTGGAAGGGACCTCAAGGCTCAGCCAGTCCCAACCCCCCTGCCATGGCCAGCAACATCTCACACTACAGCAGGTTGCTCACAGCCACATCCAGCCTGGCTGCAAAAACCTCCAGGCATGAGGCTGCCACCACCTCCCTGGGCAACCTGTGCCAGTCTCTCACCACCCTCATGGGGAAAAACTTCTTCCTCACATCCACCCTGCATCTCCCCGCTTCTAGTTTTGCTCCATCCCCCCAGTCCTATCACTCCCTGACACCCTACAAAGTCCCTCCCCAGCTTTCTTGGAGCCCCTTTCAGACACTGGAGGGCCACAAAAAGGTCTCCTGGAGCCTTCTCTTCTCCAGACTGAACAGCCCCAGCTCTCTCAGAAAGGGGCAGCCTCAGGCTTCTTCCAGCCCTCTCCTCTATGGAGCCTCAGGAGAGCCAGGCAGACTATAGCCCAAGCAAAGTTTGTCTTCTCACCAGGTCAGCAGCCACCTCACCTCACTGCACGGCCAGAGCAGTGTCCAAAGCAGCTCACCAGGGAGGAGGACAGCAGGACATCTTCCTGTGGATGCAGCTCAGTGAAGCTCAAGCATCCTTTGAGTTGTGACCTGCAACCTGTTCCCAAGTCAGCAAACAGAACAATCAGATTCTGCTGCCCCCAACACAAGAAGGACATTGATCAAGTGGAGCAGGTCCAGAGGAAGAGCAGAAGGATGATCAGAGGCTGCATCCTCCCCCTTTTGAGGACAGGCTGAGAGAGTTGGGGCTGTTCAGCCTGGAGAAGAGGAGGCTCCAGGGAGACCTAAGAGCTGCATTTCAATATCTACAGGGGACCTACAGGAGAGCTGGGGAGGGACTTGTGACAAGGGCTGGGAGTGGCAGGATGAGGGACAATGGCTTGGAGCTGGGAGAGGGGAGATTGAGACTGGAGATGAGGAAGAAATTCTTTGCAGTGAGGGTAGGGAGACACTGGCAGAGGTTGCCCAGGGAGGCTGTGGCTGCCTCCTGCCTGGAGGTATTCCAGGCCAGGCTGGATGAGGCCTTGAGCACCCCAGGCTGGTGGGAGGTGTCCCTGCCCATGGCAGGGGGTTGGAACTGGATGATCATTAAGGTCTCTTCCAATTGAACCATTTTCTGATTCTGTGAAAGTAGGACCTGGGTGAGAGCCATCAGAGATGCCCATTTGGAGGACATTGGTCACAGCCAACCTTGCAGAGTCCTGCCAGTGATTGGCAGGAAGCAGGCTGAGCTTTCCCTGCAGTGCAGACCTGCTCTCCTCCCTGCTCCACATCTCCTGCTTGAACAGCCTCCCCCCATGACTGCTCTGATCCCTCCTCCAGCCAGGTGGCATTTCATAGAATCACAGAAGTGTCAGGGCTGGAAGGGACCTCAAGGCTCAGCCAGTCCCAACCCCTCTGCCATGGGCAGGGACACCTCACACTACAGCACCTTGCTCACAGCCACATCCAGCCTGGCTTCAAAAACCTCCAGGGATGAGGCTGCCACCACCTCCCTGGGCAACCTGTGCCAGTCTCTCACCACCCTCATGGGGAACAACTTCTTCCTAAAGAAGTTCTTCCTTTTCAGGATGAAAACCCCACCAGGGCTGGGTCCCAGCGTGTCCCCAGAGCAGCTTTTGGTGCAGTGCTTGCTGCAGGAGCCAGGCTGCTGCCTGCAATCTCTCATGAGTCCCAGCCCTGGGTGAGAAGAAACAGGCTGTGGGGACAGAAAGACACAAGGTCCTTGGCCATCACCAGAACTGGGGAGGTTTGAGGTGCAGGGGGTGACCCTGGGGTTCATTCTGAGCCTGGGGCTCATTCTGAGCCTGGCCTCAGCTGGATCTGGAGCTCCCCCAGACTGTGACAAACCCAATTGTACTGCATGGCACAAAGTGTGACAATGGGAAGGAAATTTGGCTCCCAAGACTCCCAGAGCCATCAACATCCTGGCAAAAGCCCAGGGCTCCTCCAGGAAGGTTTGGAGCAGGTGGAGTTGCACAAATATTTACTGAGTACATATCAGAGCCAGGGCTCTCCTTCAGGAGGATATCTGCAGAGGGATCAGCTCCCAGGTGTCTTCAGCACTGCCCCAGGACTTGCTCTGCAGAGATGTTAAGTGGTAAAAATGTTCCCCAGGGTTCAGGGTTTGCATCAGTCTTGTTCAGCATCTTCATTAATGACCTGGATGAAGGCACAGAGAGGACCCTCAGCCAGTCTGCTGATGACACAGAGCTGGGAGGGGTGGCTGACACCCCTCAGGCTGTGCTGCCATTCAGTCAGACCTGGACAGGCTGCAGAGTTGGGCAGAGAGGACCCTCCTGAAGATCATCCAGGGCAGGTCCTGCCCCTGGGGAACAACAAACTCCTGCACCAGTACAGGTGAGGGGGGACCTGCTGGGAAGCAGCTCTGTGGAGAAGGACCTGGGAGTGCTGGCGGAGAAGTTCACCATGAGCCAAAATGTGCCCTCAGGGCCAAGAAGGTCAATGGTCTCCTGGGGCGGATGAAGAAGAGTGTGGCCAGCAGGGTGATAGAGGTTCTCCTAGCCCTCTGCTCTGCCTTGGTTAGGCCACATCTGGATATTGGGTCCAGTTCTGGGCTCCCCAGTTCAAGAGGGACAGGGAACTGCCTGAGAGAGTCCAGGGGAGGCTACAAAGCTGCTCTTGCTCAGCAAGAGAGAAAGGAGCTGTGGGGGGCAAGAGACTGTGGCCAGACTCTGCTCAGTGGTGCCCAGGGACAGCACAAGGGGCAATGAGCACAGCCTGGCAGCCAGGAGGTTCCATGTGAAGAGGAGGAGAAAGTTGTTTGGTGTGAGGGTGCTGGAGGCCTGGAGCAGGCTGCCCAGAGAGGTTGTGGAGTCTCCTTGTGTGGAGAGCTTCCAACCCCCCCTGGGCACTGTGCTGCTGGGCATTGTGCTGTGGGTGCCCTGCTGGAGCAGGGGGCTTGGGCTGGGTGAGCTCCAGAGGCCCCTTCCAACCCCTCCCAGTCTGTGATACTATGATGCTGGTGAGTGAGGAATTCCTGCTCCAGAGCTGTGTCTGAGCTGTTCCAGGGCTGTCAAGGAATCTTGGTAGGGTTGGAGGTATTTTTTCCCCCCTCTCCTATTCTTTTCTTCACTTTTTCTGTCCCTACTAATAAATTATCCCATTAGGACACAACCATATTTTCTGCTTGCAGAGCCTTGCTCTTTTTCACTCCACAGAAAGCCCTATTCAGGCAGAGATTGGTTTTTTTTTTCCCCTCCTCTCTTTTTTTTTTTTTAAGGAGAAAAAAAAAAACCCAACCCCCCCAAAAAAAAACTATTACAAATCCCTGGCAAATCATTCTCCCATCTCAGCCTGGAGAGGAGCAGCAGCAGTCATTTCCTTTCCATTTCTGCACACATAAAACACTTCCCAGCTCTGGTCCAGCCCCAGCTGACTCAGTGAGCTGGAGAAATGTGCATTCAGATGGAAGTATGAGCAAAGAGTGCCTGGGGCTGAGGCAGCCTGGGGATGGAACTGCAGGGGGGTGGGGGTGGGGGGGAGCCACGTCTCAGGCAGGGATGGGGCTCCTGTGGGACACAGGGAGGTGGGAGCCAGGGCTGCTTTCCTCTCCAGGGGGTTTCTGTGCCCTCCCCCCTTGGAAAGTGGCTTTCAGGGCATTCCTTTGCTGGGCTCTTCCTTGGGCTTCCTTGAAGTCTCAGAGTTGGGTTGGGTTGGGTTGGGTTGGGTTGGGTTGGGTTGGGTTGGGTTGGGTTGGGTTGGGTTGGGTTGGAAGAGATCTTAAAGCTCATCCAGTTCCAACCCCTCTGCCATGGGCAGGGACACCTCCCACCAGCCCAAGTTGCTCAAGGCCTCTTCCAGCCTGGCCTTGAACACCTCCATGGAGGGGGCACCCACAGCCTCCCTGGGCAACCTGTGCCTCCTCACCCTCACTGTAAATAATTCTTCATCTCCAGTCTCAATCTGCCCCCTCCCAGCTCAAAGCCATTGTCCCTCGTCCTGGCACTCCCAGCCCTTGTCACAAGTCCCTCCCCAGCTCTCCTGGAGCGCTTCAGGTACTGGAAGGCTGCTCTGAGGTCTCCCTGGAGCTTTCCCTTCCCCAGGCTGCACAGCCCCAACTCTCCCAGCCTGTCCCCACAGGGTAGATTCTCCAGCCCTCTAATCACCTTCATGGTCATCCTCTCTACCCTCTACCAACAGTTCCAGGTCCTTCTCATGCTGGGGACACCAGAATTGGAGGCAGTGCTTCAGGTGAGGTCTCATCAGAGCAGAGCAGAGGGACAGAATCTCCTCAGCTGCCCTGCAGGTCACACTTCTCTTGATGCAGCCCAGGATGTGGTTGGCTTTTTGTGCTGTCAGAGCACACCAAGAAGCAGGATGGGGCAGGAGCTGGTTTGCTGCCTGCTGATGTGTACCTCCTCTACTCCAGAAGCACCACACTCTTGGGGAGGCAGGAGGGGCAGGAGCAGCAGGAGCAGCAGGAGGAAGAGTCCTGCTCCTAACCTGAGCTGGCAGAAATCAGGATCAGGGCTGATCTAAAACAGCCTTTACCCTGTCTGCGTCCCTCATCCCATCAGCTTCCCCACCTGCCACACCAAGGGACAAGGAATGGCATCCCTGTCCTGTCCTACCCTGCTCATAGCTGCCTGCAGCAGCCACAGCTTTGCTTGGATGAGAGCACACTGCATTGGGTTAGGAACTGGCTGGAGGCTGAGCCCAGAGAGTGGTGGTGAATGGTGCCACATCCAGCTGGCGGCCAGGCACCAGTGGTGTGCCCCAGGGATCAGTGCTGGGCCCTGTGCTCTTTAACATCTTCATTGATGATCTGGATGAGGGCATTGAGTCCATCATCAGTAAATTTGCTGATGACACCAAGCTGGGGGCAGGAGTTGATCTGCTGGAGGGTAGAGAGGCTCTGCAGAGGGACCTCGACAGGCTGGGCAGATGGGCAGAGTCCAAGGGCAGGAGATTGAACACATCCAAGTGCCAGGTGCTGCACATTGGCCACAGCAACCCCATGCAGTGCTACAGGCTGGGGTCAGAGTGGCTGAGAGCAGCCAGGCAGAGAGGGACCTGGGGGTACTGGTTGATGGTAGGCTGAACATGAGCCTGCAGTGTGCCCAGGCAGCCAAGAGGGCCAATGGCATCCTGGCCTGCATCAGGAACAGTGTGGCCAGCAGGAGCAGGGAGGTCATTCTGCCCTGTACACTGCACTGGTTAGGCCACACCTCGAGTCCTGTGTCCAGTTCTGGGCCCCTCAGTTTAAGAAGGAGGTTGACTTGCTGGAACGAGTCCAGAGAAGGTCAATGATGTTGGTGAGGGGTTTGGAACACAGCCCTGTGAGGAGAGGCTGAGGGAGCTGGGGCTGCTTAGCCTGGAGAAGAGGAGGCTCAGGGGAGACCTCATTGCTATCTACAACTACCTGAAGGGAGGTTGTAGACAGGCAGAGGTTGGTCTCTTCTCCCAGGTAGCCAGCACCAGAACAAGAGGACACAGTCTCAGGCTGTGCCAGGGGAGGTTCAGGCTGGATGCTAGGAAGAAGTTCTACACAGAGAGAGTGATTGCCCATTGGAATGGGCTGCCCAGGGAGGTGGTGGAGTCACCATCATTGGAGGTGTTCAGGAGGAGACTTGATGGGGTGCTTGGCTGCATGGTTTAGTTGGTTGGGTGGGTTGGATTGGTTGATGGGTTGGACACGATGATCTTGAAGGTCTCTTCCAACCTGGTTTATTCTATGTAATAGTCTATGTAATATTCTATGAAATATTCAGTAATTTCTGGGGTTTTTTTTTGCTGCCCTGAATCTGCACTGAGGGTCAGCCCTGGAGCTGCACTCAGGGTCAGCCCCTGGAGCTGGCCCTGGTGCCCTGCCTGCACACCTCGCTGGGCTCATTTTCACCTGACTGAGCTCATCTGCTGCAGGGGCACCTGAAAGCTTTCACACAGGGCCATTGCAAGCACTATGCAGAAGTTCAGGCAGATGCAATCTGCTGCATTCTCCTTCCAGCTGATAAATAAATATATAACTGCAGTCCTTCCCTCCCCTCAGCGAGACAGCAGGGTTCTCTCTCCTGATCTCCCCCTGCTACAGCCACAGTGCCTTTGATCCCTTGGCACATTTACACAATCCCACAATCTCATCATGCTGGGGGTGGAAGGGACCTCTGGAGCTCATCCAGCCCAAGCCCCCTGCTCCAGCAGGGCACCCACAGCAGCTTGCCCAGCAGCACAATGCCCAGGGGGTTTGGAAGCTCTCCACACAAGGAGACTCCACAACCTCTCTGGGCAGCCTGCTCCAGGCCTCCAGCACCCTCACACCAAACAACTTTCTCCTCCTCTTCACATGGAATCTCCTGGGTGCCAGTTTGTGCCCAGTGCCCCTTGTGCTGTCCCTGGGCACCACTGAGCAGAGTCTGGCCCCAGCCTCTTGCCCCCCACAGCTCCTTTCTCTCTTGCTGAGCATTGCTCAGCTCCCCTCTGGGGCTGCTCTTCTGCAGGCTCAGCACCCCCAGGGCTCTCAGCCTTTCCTCCTCCCAGAGCTTCTCCAGGCCCCTCAGCATCTCTGTAGCCTCCCCTGGACTCTCTCAGGCAGTTCCCTGTCCCTCTTGAACTGGGGAACCCAGAACTGGCCCCAGTGCTGCAGCTGTGGCCTCACTAGGGCAGAGCAGAGGGGCAGGAGAAGCTCCCTCAACTTGCTGGCCACACTCTTCTTAATGCACCCATGGTCCTGAACCTGCCTTTCTCTTACCTTCTCCTCTGTCCTCAACCCTACACCTTATTCCAGGGCAGCATAAAGTCTAGCAGGACTTTGGAGTTGATTTTTCCTTCCTCCTTAGCAGCAAAGCTTTTGTTCTTCAGTCAGATGCCACTAATTGGATTATATCAGTTTATTACCAATAATTCCATCCTCCCACACACACCTGGGACCTTGTACCCCACCTCACTGCTCCTCTGCAGAGCTTCCATGACCCTGCTTCAACTGCAGAGGGGCAGCTCAGGCATGCTCTGGAGTTGGGCCAGAGAAGAGCAATGAAGGTGGGGAAGGAGAACAGATCTGGTGAGGAGCAGCTGAGGGAGCTGGGGTTGTTCAGTCTGGAGGAAAGGAGGCTGAGGGGAGAACTCACTGCTCTCTGCAGCTCCCTGAAAAGAGGTTGAAGCCAGGTGGGGATTGGGCTCTTCTCCCTGGTATCAGGTGATGGAATGAGAGGCAGTGGCCTTAAATTGTGCCAGGGGAGGGTTAGGTTGGAGATTGGGAGGAATTTCTTTGCTGCCAGAGTGGCCAGGGATTGGCACAGGCTGCCCAGGGAGGTGGTGGAGTCCCCATGGCTGGAGGTGTTCAAGGAACCTATGGCCATGGCACTTGGGGCCATGGTTTGGTGGCCATGGGGGGGTTGGGTTGCTGGTTGGACTGGGTGAGCTCAGAGGCCTTTCCCAACTGAAACCATTCTGCAATTCTACCCTCCCCCAGACTTGAAGTCCTCTTGGAACTAACTTTAGAAGGTGTCTACAGGATCTCTCTTTCCCTGCCTTGTTGTGACTTTCCTGCCTGGCAGCTGGTCTGCAGAGCTTGGTGAGGTGCTGCTCCCTGGCCGCCTGGCACATGGGGGTTGGCACCACCTTTCCTAACAGGACCACAAGCTGGACTGTGGCTTAGAAGATCCTTTCTTCCCTGCTCCTGCAGGGACATTAATTTCTCCTGGATGTGCTGATGCACAGCTAATCTGCCTGTGGCCCCAGCAGATTTGCAGCCAGCAGGCTGCCCAGGTCAGTGCCAGGGAGCAGAGTGTTGTGCCAGAGCATTTCTAACATCTTCTGAGTGATGAAGCTGTGCTCTGGGAGGGGCACCTGGTGCCATCAATCCTTCATGAGCACCCCTGGACAGGGGAGCAGACGCCAGCAGACCCCTGCTGCACCCACCCTGGCAGCAGGGAGAGCTGCAAGCAGGACCCCTCCTCTCTGCCAAGCACTTTTGGCCCCAGTGTGCTCCACCCCTTCCCCAGCAAAGGGCTTTTTGCTCTTCAGCCTTTTTCTAAGCCACCTGCCATGACCAACCCACAGTGGCAGCCCATGCACAGCTCCTGCAGACCACCAGCTTTGCCAGCTGGGCTTGGACACCACAGCTCACAGTATCACAGAACACTAGATGTTGGAAGGGACCTCCAGGGATCATCAGGTCCAACCCCCCTGCCAGAGCAGCATCACCCAGGGCAGGGCACACAGGAATGCATCCAGGGGGGATTGGAAAGGCTCCAGAGAAGGAGACTCCACAACCTCTCTGGGCAGCCTGCCCCAGGCCTCTCTCACCCTCACTGCAAAGAAGTTTCTCCTCATGCTGAGATGAGACCTTCTCTGCTCAAGTTTGTATCCATTGGTCCCTGGCTTATTGCTGTGCACCACTGAAAAGAGTCTGGCACCCTGCACCTGACACCCACCCCTCAGCTATTGATAGGCATTGATCAGATCCCTCTCAGCCTTCTCCTCTCCACACTAAACAGCCCCAGGGCTCTCAGTCTCTCCTCACAGGGGAGATGCTCAAGTCCCCAAATCATCCTCCTGGCACTCCCTTGGGCTCTCTCCAGCAGGTCTGTGTCTCTCTTGACCTGGGAAGCCCAGAGCTGGACCCAGGATTGCAGCTGTGGTCTCAGCAGGGCAGAGCAGAGGGGCAGCAGAACCTCCCCAGCCCTGCTGGCCACACTTCTCTTGCTGCAGCCCAGGATCTCATTGTCTCTCTTGGCCACCAGGGCACTTTGCTGTCCCCTGCAGAACCTGCTGCCCACCAGCACCCCAAGGTCTTTCTCCCAGCAGTTGCTCTCCAGCAGGGCAGCCTCTGACCTGTCCTGGTGCCTGCTCTTTTACCTCCCCAGATCAGAGAGAAAGAGAGAAAGCTGTGCTGACCCCCAGTGAAGACTAAGGCCCTGGGGAGATTGGCCAAGTGGCTGTCACCAACAGCTCTGCAGCTATTCCTGCCAAAGCAAAGCAGCATTAAGAGGTCCTCTGGAAGCAGAGCAGCTGACTCTCAGTCAGGAAGCAAGCTCAGCAAAGCCCTCGACCCTGCTGTTTTTGGACTCCAAGAGGTGCTTCTGTCTCTACAGATTTCCACTCACCCAGATGGGTTTTGTCCTTAGCATCCCCACATCTGGTGGATGTTGTTTCCAGCCTCTCTTCCAGCCGTAGTGGGATTCTCATCCTCCCAGCGAGCTGCTTCGCCTGAGGAAGCACCAAGCCCAGCTGCAACCCCATCCTAGACCACTTATTTCTCCACCTTGAAGCTCCTCTCTAGAAAAGTGTGGTGGGCTGAAAATTCCAACCCCCCCCAACATTTAATTTGCCAGCCCAGCTGAGGTGGGAGCAAATGAAAGCTGGGTTTACAAGCAAAACTACAACCTGCAGTGGAGTGCAATGAAGAGGTACAGAATCTACAGCATTTAACAACATTTAGAGGGATTTGCCATTATTGAACAGCACAAGGACCCCTCCCTGCTCAAAGACCAGGGGAAGCTAGCAGCTTCTCCCTCCCTGCCTCCCCTCACCCCCCTGTACATAAAAGGGGCAAGAGAAAGGAGCAGATTGATGTCAGAACTTGGCCAAAGCAATGCAGCCAAGGTCAGGCAGAAGCCACTTAGTATCTCCCAGCCCCAGGAAGTGAGGAGAGGGGGAAATTATTTACACTACTAGCTTAAGTCCATTGTTTTTCCAATGGGATTGTGTAGAACTCTCATTATTTTCCTTTTTCCACCCACTGGTGATTTATTGACATTTGACTCCTTTCTGCTCAGGATCTGTGAAACACTTTTAAAGGCATAGCCTAAAGCCACCACAAAAAGCAAAGACCCAGCAGCACCCTGGAGGAAACACCAGCAGGTTAGGGAGTCCTCTCTGATTTTCCAGCACCTTCACCAGCCTGGTTTTGCTCGAGCTGAGCCTGCCTGAGAAGCTGAAGGTTCACCTAAATACCACATCCCCTAGCATGGAGACACATCAAGACCCTCTTCTGCTCCTGCTCCCTTTTGTGCTCCCCTTAACTCCTGATCACAGCCAGCACTCCCAGCCAGCCTGAGGGGGAATGTTTGTGGTGTGATCTTCAGGTAGGAGATGGCAGGTTGGCAGGTTGCCCCCCAACTACTGCACAGAGACAGAGCAGGAGGTACTCAAGGGGTGGAGAGCTGTAGAACGGAACGGAACGGAACAGAATAGAATAGAATAGAATAGAATAGAATAGAATAGAATAGAATAGAATAGAATAGAATAGAATAGAATAGACCAGGTTGGAAGAGGCCTTTGAGATCGTGGAGTCCAACCTATCACCCAGCACCACCTAATCAACTAAACCATGGCACCAAGCTCCCCATCCAGGCTCTTCCTAAACACCTCCAGGGATGGTGACTCCACCACCTCCCTGGGCAGCACATTCCAATGGGCAATCTCTCTTGCTGGGAAGAACTTCTTCCTAACATCCAGGCTAAACCTCCCCTGGTGCAGCTTGAGACTGTGTCCTCTTGTTCTGGTGCTGCTTGCCTGGGAGAAGAGACCAACCCCCACCTGGCTACAGCCTCCCTTCAGGTAGTTGTAGAGAGCAATAAGGTCACCCTTGAGCCTCCTCTTCTCCAGGCTAAGCCACCCCAGCTCCCTCAGCCTCTCCTCATAGGGCTGTGCTCAAGGCCTCTCCCCAGCTTTGTTGCCCTTCTCTGGACACCTTCCAGCAGCTCAACATCTTTCCTAAACTGAGGAGCACAGAACTGGACACAGGACTCGAGGTGTGGCCTAACCAGTGCAGTGTCCAGGGGCAGAATGACCTCCCTGCTCCTGCTGGCCACACTGTTCCTGATGCAGGCCAAGATGCCATTTGCCTTCTTGACCACCTGGGCACACTGCTGGCTCATGTTCCGCTACTCTCAACCAGTACCCCCAGGTCCCTCTCTGTTTGGCAGCTCTCAGCCACTCTGACCCCAGCCTGTAGCTCTGCATGGGGTTGTTGTGGCCAAAGTGCAGCACCCAGCATTTGGACTTGTTGAATGACATCCTGTTGGACTCTGCCCATCTGTCCAGCCTGGCAAGATCCCTCTGCAAAGCTCTCCTATCCTCTAACAGCTCCTGCCCCCAGCTTGGTGTCATCTGCAAACTTACCGATGATCGACTCAATCCCCTCATCCAGATCATCAATGAAGATATTGAACAGGCTGGGGCCCAGCACTGATCCCTGGGGGACACCACTGGTGCCTGGCCACCAGCTGGATGTGGCACCATTCACCACCACTCTCTGGGCTCAGCCTCCAGCCAGTTCCTAACCCAGCTCAGAGTGCTGCTGTCCAAGCCATGGGCTGCCAGCTTGGCCAGGAGCTCGCTGTGGGGGACAGTGTCAAAGGCCTTGCTGAAGTCCAGGTAGATTATGTCCCTTCTTAACATGACAAATCATGAAGGGAACTCGAAGAGCAAGGGAATACAGTACCTGTAAGGGAAAGAGCTGGGCTCTTTGGGGTGGGTTTTTTTTTCCCTTCAGTAATTGGACAAAAGATGTTTGTTCTACTAGCAGACCTCATGGCACCAGTCAAAGCAGGTGAAACTGAGTGTAATGCTCTCATTAGGGCAGGGAGATATTTTTATTCACATCTGAAAAATGTCTTTTCTGATAGATTCTGAGAGCCTGCATGGGGGTGAAAAGTTCCACAGCTCAAAGGTTTCCCTTTGGTTTTTTTTCTGCTTGCTGCTCTCCTGCCCCCTTCTCCAGGTCGCTGGGCACCCGAGGGGATGTGGGTAGGTAGCCAGGAGAGAGGGAAGCCCTGGAGCACACACAAAAAAGGGGGGGGAGGAAGGAATGCTCAAATGCCAGTGCAAAAAGCAGCCCAGGTGCCTGGGTGGTGGCCACTGCAGCTCTCCAGCTCTGTCACATTTGAAGTTGTCACTTGAAAATGCTTTGAATAGGGAAGCTTTGCCTCTCCAGGAGAGCCCAGCTTTGATCCTCTGGGGGAAATCAAGCAGCTATTGCAAAGATGCAAATTGATGAGATTCCAGCACCTGGTGTGCTCATGCTTAGGGAGTATATTAAGAAATCATAACATCTAAGAGCACTCCCAGCAGTGGGGAACCTGACCAAATTGTTCCTGTGTGCTCTCTTCCCCAGAATCAGCAAGATCTGAAGGGTTTTTTCCTTCCTCTTTGCTGAGCTCCCTGCTTCTCAGCCCCCAGCACAGGCAACCGAGAGACCATCACAGTGTGGAGAGCTGCTTTGCAGTGGGGCTTCCTAGACAAGTAGCATGCAGCCCCCTTCTTGCCTCTTCTGAGGGATTTCTCATCTCAAAAGCTGGGCTTTATTTGGCTGTCAAGGGGAAGGGTTCACTTTGTAAGCAGAGGGCCTCCCCCCCCACCAGTCACAGTCTGGCAGCAGGTTCAGCTCTCCCTTGCCCGCTGTGCCCTCAGACATCACAGTATCACAGTATCACAGTATAACTAAGGTTGGAAGAGACCTCGAGGATCATCGAGTCCAACCTGTCACCACAGACCTCATGACTAAACCATGGCACCAAGTGCCACGTCCAATCCCCTCTTGAACACCTCCAGGGATGGGGACTCCACCACCTCCCTGGGCAGCACATTCCAAGGGCTAACAACTCGCTCGGTGAAGAACTTTCTCCTCACCTCCAGCCTAAACCTCCCCTGGCACAGCTTGAGACTGTGTCCTCTTGTTCTGGTGCTGGTTGCCTGGGAGAAGAGACCAACCCCTTCCTGGCCACAACCTCCTTTCAGGTAGTTGTAGATAGCAATGAGGTCTCCCCTGAGCCTCCTCTTCTCCAGGCTAAACAACCCCAGCTCCCTCAGCCTCTCCTCACAGGGCTGTGCTCAAGGCCTCTCCTCAGCCTTGTTGCCCTTCTCTGGACACGCTCAAGTGTCTCAATGTCCTTCTCAGACTGAGGGGCCCAGAACTGGACACAGGACTCAAGGTGTGGCCTAACCAATGCAGAGTCCAGGGGCACAATGACTTCCCTGCTCCTGCTGGCCACACTATTCCTAATGCAGGCCAGGATGCCATTGGCCTTCTTGGCCACCTGGGCACACTGCTGGCTCCCTCTGTCCTGCTCTGCTTCCAGCCAACAGGGTGACACTGAATACCCACCCCAAACCTCCATGGAAATGCCTGTGCCTGGCTCCTTCTTGTGATCCCAAGGGCTGCAAGCTTTGGGAGTCTCCCGGGGCATCTGTCTGTCCCCACCCCCAGGGGGATCAACACCTCACTGAACTCAGCAAGCACTGAGAGCTGTGCAACACAAGAGGTCTACAGCATGTGCTGCCAGGTCCTCCTGGGAGATCATAGAATCATAGAGTCACAGAATTGTCAGGGTTGGAAGGGACCTCAAGGCTCAGCCAGTCCCAACCCCCCTGCCATGGGCAGGGACACCTCACACTACAGCAGGTTGCTCACAGCCACAGCCAGCCTGGCTGCAAACACCTCCAGGCATGAGGCTGCCACCACCTCCCTGGGCAACCTGTGCCAGTGTCTCACCACCCTCATGGGGAAGAACTTCTTCCTCACATCCAATCTCAATCTCCCCACTTCTACTTTTGCTCCATCCCCCCCAGTCCTATCACTCCCTGACACCCTACAAAGTCCCTCCCCAGCTTTCTTGGAGCCCCCTGCAGATCCTGCAAGGCCACAACTAGGTCTCCCTGGAGCCTTCTCCTCTCCAGCCTGCACAACCCCAACTCTCTCAGGCTGTCTCCAGAGCAGAGCAGCTCCAGCCCTCTGCTCATCCTCGTGGCCCTTCTCTGGACACCTTCCAGCACCTCCAGATCCTTCCTGGCACAGAGGCTCCAGACCTGGACACAGAGCTGCAGCTGTGGTCTCAGCAGAGTGGAGCAGAGGGGCAGAATCCCCTCCCTCCCCTGCTGGCCACACTTCTCTTGCTGCAGCCCAGGCTCTGCTTGGCTCTCTGGGCTGCAAGTGCTCACTGCTGGCTCCTGCTGAGCTTCTCCTCCCCCAGCACCCCCAAGGCCTTTTCTCCAGGGCTGCTCTCAAGCCAGTCCCTGCCCAGCCTGTATCAGTGCCTGGGACTGCCCTGAGCCAGCTGCAGGTATGAGATTTCAATACACAGAGGTATGGGACCCCAGGGCTGCTCATAGAATCACAGAATGCATTCAGGTTGGAAGGGACACCTGAAGGTCATTTTGTCCAACCCCTCTGCAGTGAGCTGGGACATCTTGAACTAGATTAGGCTGCCCAGGGCCTCATCAAGTCTGACCTTGAATGTCTGTATGGATGTGGCTTCTCTAGGCAACCTGTTCCAGTGTTTTACTACTCTCATTTGTGGAGAACTTCCTCCTAATGTCCACTCAGGCTGGTCATGCCTGACCAGCTTCCCTAAACTACCCTTAGAAGATGTAAGTGGGAAACAAGCCATGTGGGGACACTGGCAGCAGCTAGAAGAGCAGCTAGGGAGCAGCAGGCATGAAACATCTGGGTCCTGTGATAGGTCTTGTACTTCAGTGTTCTCTTCTCAAGGGAAGGAAGCCTCCAGAAGGAGCAAAGGTAGCCTTTCTGATGACTACCTCCATAAAGGCATAAACAGCCCAGGATGGGGCTGGCTCTGCACCTCTTTCAGACAGGGAGGGAAGCTGCCCAAGGGGTTTAGCAATGCCCCTTTGCAACTGAGCCACCCAAAAGCCCCATGCAGAGCACGCAAACCAAGCTGCAGGCCCTCTGGAGCTGCCTGCCTCCCAGCAGGCCACTCTGACCTCCCTAAAAGCCACTTGTGGAGGTTCATAGGTTCATAGGATGTGAGGGGTTGGAAGGGACCTCTGGAGATCATCAAGTCCAACCCCTCTGCCAGAGTAGGACCAGAGAATCCAGCACAGGGCACACAGGAACACATCCAGACAGGGCTGGAAAGGCTCCAGAGAAGGAGACTCCACAACCTCTCTGGGCAGCCTGCTCCAGGGCTCTGTGAGCCTCACAGTGAAGAAGTTCCTCCTCATGTTGAGGTGGAACCTCCTGTGCTGGAGTTTATATCCATTGCCCCTTGTCCTATCCCAGGGTGAAACTGAGCAGAGCCTGTCCCTTCCTTCTTGACCCTCAGCCCTCAGCTATTGATAGACATTGATCAGATCCCTCTCGGTCTTCTCCTCTGCAGACCAACCACCCCCAGGGCTCTCAGCCTCTCCTCACCAGGCAGTGCTGCAGTCCCTTCAGCATCCTTGTAGCCCTCCCCTGGACTCTCCCCAGCAGATCCCTGTCCCTTCTGAAGTGTGGAGCCCAGAGCTGGATGCAACATTGCAGGTGAGGTCTCCCCAGGGCAGAGCAGAGGGTTGGGATGCCAAGGGCAAACTCTCCCTGTTGTGGCGAGCAGCAGAGCAGACCAACTGCTCCCCAGGCTGGATGGAAACCAACTGTGCTGCTGACCCCACAGAGGATCCTCTTGGCTTGGTGCTGGGGGTGTGAAGGGCATCTGTCTGCTCCCACCCAGCTTCCAGGCTGACTGAACAGCTCTCCCCCACTCAGGCAGCCACCCTGGCCCTGATGCCAGCTACCTTCTCAGGGGTCACCATCTGGCCAGCAGCCTGCATTAACACCCAGGCCTTCTGGAGGCACGGAGAGACTGATTAGCTTTTGCCCTGCAGAAAGCAAAGTGGACCTGCTGTAACCTCGTGCTGCTTCCTCAGGAAGGGACCTGGTCAGTGCTTTGTAAGTGAAGAGAGCCAGCGGGCAGGGAAGCACTTGGTGCTGAACCCCCACCCCCACCCCTGTGCCGGTACAATTTGCCCTTGGAGCAAGGTCAGCCCCTGCTGCCCCCTGCACACAGGCAGCACAAGGCAAATCCAGGGTGTTCAGCAAATCTCTGCCTCGAACAGGCTCATTTCTCCTCCAGAAATTCATTTCAGAGGGATTCAGTGGCATTGACAGAGGTGGCAGTGGTAATTTCAGTGCTCATATTCAGGATGTAGCACTTCATCCTTTTGCCCTACAAGTGGGTTAGATGTGAATTGCTCTGGGCTGCCAGCTGCAGAGCCCAAATTATTCTGGCTGAGGGACACAGGCTGCTCTCACCAGAGCTCAGCTGGCTTTGAGATTGCACTGGGGTTCACCAGCAGCACAGGGAGCTTATGACTCCAGCACTCATTCCCAGCTCCTGGGGCTGCAAATGACAAAATCCTCAGCAAGCTTCACGTGGACGCTGGAGCTCCTGACATAAGCTCTGAAGGAAACCGAGACCTCCTCCTCCTCCAGCAGAGCACAGCAAACAAAGACTGTGGCACAGACTCACAGAATGGGCTGGGCTGGAAGGGACCTCCAAAGGTCATCCAGTCCATCCCCCTCTGCACTCAGCAGGGACATAGAATCAGAATCATAGAATCAGTCAGGGTTGGAAGGGACCACAAGGATCATCTAGTTCCAACCCCCCTGCCATGGGCAGGGACACCCCACACTAGATCAGGCTGGACAGAGCCTCATCCAGCCTGGGCTTAAACACCTCCAGGGACGGGGCCTCAACCACCTCCCTGGACAACCCATTCCAGGGCTTCACCACTCTCATGGTGAAGAACTTCTTCCTCACATCCAGCCTGAAACTCCCCACCTCCAGCTTCATTCCATCCCCCCTAGTCCTATCACTACCTGAGATCCTGAGAAGTCCCTCCCCAGCCCTCCTGTAGGCCCCCTTCAGATACTGGAAGGCCACAATTAGGTCACCTCGGAGCCTTCTCTTCTGCAGACTGAACAGCCCCAACTCCTTCAGTCTGTCCTCACAGGAGAGGTGCTCCAGCCCTCTGCTCCTCCTTGTGGCCCTTCTCTGGACACCTTCCAGCTTGTCCAGATCCCTCTTGTAATAGGAGCTCCAGAACTCCCGGCGGGGTCTCACCAGAGCTGAGTAGAGGGGGAGAATCACCTCCCTTGAACTGCTGGCCACACTTCACTTCATCCTCCACTAGATTGGATTGCCCAGCGACCTGTCCAGCCTCACCTTGGATATCTCCAGGGATGGAGCCTCAACCACCTCCCTGGGCAACCTGCCCCTGCATCTCCAGCAGGTTTTAAAAGATCAGAGGGGAAAGGAGGTGAAATGGGTGCTGCTTATTGCCACTGACCTGAGGAGCTGCTGGCAGAAGGAAGAGCTCCTGGTTGAGGCATGAGTCTCTCACACAGTCTCCCCAAGACTCCTGCAGATGCCTGTAGCCCTTGCACCCAGCACAGTGCAAAGGCCCTGGGGCAAAGCCCAGCTCTACAGCCCCATAGAACTACCAGCTTGGAAGAGACCTTAAGGTCGTCAAGTCCGAGCAGAGCCTAACATCTGCCTGTACACAGCTGTTAGACCATGTCCCTGAGCTCCTCATCCAGACATCTTTTAAACACCTCCAGGGATGGGGTCTCCACTACCTCCCTGGGCAGCCTGGGCCAGTGCCTGGTGACCACTTTCAGTGAAGAAACTTTTCCTAATATCCAGCCTGAACCTCCTCTGGTGCAACTTGAGGTCATTTGCTGGATGTGGCTCTGGGCAGCCTGATCTAATGTGAGGAGTCCCTGCCCATGGCAGAGGGGTTGGAACTGGATGATCCTTGAGGTCCTTTCCAACACTAACAATTCTATGATCCTATGATTTCCTCTTGTCCTGTCACCTGGGAGAAGAGGCCATCCCTCTCCTCTCTCCAACCTCCTTTCGAGGAGCTGTAGAGAGCAATGAAGTCTCCCCTCAGCCTTCTCTTCTCCAGGCTAAATAACTCCAGGTCCCTCAGCTGCTCCTCATAAAACTTGGGTCTGTGACCCTTCCCCAGCTTTGTTGCCCTTCTCTGGACCTGCTCCAGCCCCTCAATGTCCTTCTTGGCATGAGGAACCCCAAATTGAACTCAGTACTTGAAGTGTGGCCTCACCAGGGGTAAGACCTGTGCTCAGTTCTTCAGATGCTCACTAGGAAGACTCAGCACAGGAGCAAACAAGGTGGAGAGGGAAAGCCTGCTTGGACTTGGTTGGCAGGTCCCAGGGAGCTCTGAGTACAACTGGAGCTCATCAGGGGTCTGGAGATGGCTGCAAACCCTGCATAGCAAACAGACTTCTGAGGCAAAAGGGGAGCCACCCTCATTAGTTGTGTCCCACTGTGCAGACCTTTGGAGCCAGCAGCACTCTTTGCACTGATGGACCTCCTGAAAGTCTGCTTTGGGAGAACTCAGGGTCCCCCCAGAACTGCTGGACAGAAAATTGGAGAGCTGCAGGGCAGTGTCTCTTCAGAGCCCCCCATCTCTCTGGCCCACACCTGTCACTTGTTCCTTGCTGTGTCCCTGCTGCTGCTGCTCCCTTCCCAAAGGCACTGGCTGGCATGGGCTGGCAGTTCTGCAACCCCACACTCAACACAGCTGCCCACCCCTCCCTCTCCAGCCAGCTGGCCTGGTCCTGATGGGGCTGGTACAGCACTTTTGGACTGCATTCAGAGTCCACACCACAACCTCTGCACTGAACAGTGCCCAGGCTGCCCAGGGCAGGCCTGAGGGAACTTGTAGGTATGGGAGGCTTTCCACCCATGGTCCTAAGTGTGCTTGGGGCAGCTCATGACCTGGAGGGCTCAGTAATGAGAAGCCCTTTGAGATGCCATTTATTGTAGGCATGGGAGGCTTTCCACCCATGGTCCTAAGTGTGCTTGGGGCAGCTCAGGACCTGGAGGGCTCAGTGATGAGAAACCCTTTGAGATGCCATTTATTGTAGGCATGGGAGGCTTTCCACCCACGGTCCTAACAGTGCTTGGGGCAGCTCAGGACCTGGAGGGCTCAGTGATGAGAAGCCCCTCGAGATGCCGTTTACTTCTGCAGCCACGCTCGAACTGTGATTGCTTCAGCCTGCAGCCCAGCAAGGAGGGAGGCAGTGGCAGGCTGAAGTGCGTGGTGCAGCCTCGGGAGGCGAGCAATTTCAGCAGGCACATCGCTGCACGTTAAGCCCTCACTGTCCCTGCAGCTCCCCCCCAGGAGGGCTGCTGGCGAGCGGATTGCACAACAGCAAGGAGGAGAGGGGGGAGCTGAGGGCTCCAGAGACGCAGGTTTGTGCTTCTGCTGGCTACCAGGCAGCACACCTCCCTTCCTTGGCCACTGCCCTCCACCTCAGAGAAAGAGGGAATCTGCTCCTCCAGCACAGCACAAGATCTGCTGCCCCAGCTCCATGCCCTGTCACACCCAGGCTGAAGAGCCACCCGGCCCTGGTGTGATGGATGGGGTCACAGCAGGAAGGGGAAGGGGCTGGTCCCATGCCACATGCCAACATGCTCAGAGCTGCCAAGCATCCAGGTGCTCACCAGCTTCTTCACCCAGAAATGTGATGCACATGGAGAGTCTCCCTCTGGTCCCTTGGGAAGGGCAGGGTGTTCAGACAACGCCGCAGAGCAGTGGGGACAGAGTGCCAGGAGGACAAGGTTGGGTGAAGCAGCCCAGAGGCACTTCCAAGGAGTGCTGCACTGGTGCCACAAGCTCTGCAGGGTGCAGAAGGCCATGCTGGATTTTCACAGGGTGGGGCTCACACATGGCCAGCAAATCAGCCTACAGAACAGCTGGGGAGCAGGCCAGGCGCCAGAGTCCACACCCTGGGCAGCAGCAAAGGGTTTGGCCTCTCTCCAGGCTGAAACAGCCCGTGCCAGGGCAGTGGGCTGAAGGTGATGGCTTTGACAGAGCATGGGTAATCCAAATCAGGCTGTTCCCTGTGCCTTCAAGAGGACAGGATCATAGAATCACAGGATGTTAGGGCTTGGAAGGGACCTCTGGAGATCTTCCAGTGCAACCCCCCTGCCAGAGCATGACCATAGAACCCAGCACAGGTCACACAGGAACATATCCAGACAGGGCTGGAAAGGCTCCAGAGAAGGAGACTCCACAACCTCTCTGGGCAGCCTGCTCCAGGGCTCTGTGAGCCTCACAGTGAAGAGGTTCCTCCTCATGTTGAGGTGGAACCTCCTGTGCTGGAGTTTATATCCATTGCCCCTTGTCCTATCACAGGAAGCAAGTGAGCAGAGCCTGTCCCCTCCCTCCTGACCCCCAGCCCTCAGAGATTTATAAACATTTATTAAATCCCCTGGACTAACCACCCCCAGGGCTCTCAGCCTCTCCTCACCAGGCAGTCTCCAGTCCCTTCAGCATCCTTGTAGCCCTCCCTTGGACTCTCTCCAGCAGATCCCTGTCCCTCTTGACCTGGGGGGCCCAGAACTGGATGCAAAATTCTGGGTGGGGCCTCACTAGGGCAGAGTAGAGTGGCAGGAGAACCTCCCTGGATCTGCTGGACACACTCCTCTGAATGCAGCCCAGGATCCCCTTGGCCTCCTTGGCCACAAGGGCACATCACAGAATCATTTCAGCAGGAAAAGACCTTTAAGATCACCAAATCCAACCCTCATCTAACTCTTATGCCCCCTTCTTTTGCTGTAAGCTGTGTCCTTCACATCCTGCCCATGTCCCTTATTAAGGTCCTGCTGCCACAAGAGAGGCATGAGCTGGGGTCCCTGCTCAGTGCCAGCTTCCATGCTCCCTGTGCCTCGGTAGAGTCCAAGGGCTGCTCCCTAAAGCCACCCTGCTTCTTCTGGTGACCAGTGTACAGCAGGCTGCAGCTGCAAGGGCCACCTAAAAATAGCAAAGCACAATGTCTGCTGTGAGGCATTTCCTCCTCTCCCCCTTCCTCCAGCCTCCTGGTCTGTCCCTCCTTCTGTCCTGTCCTACTTAGTCCCTCCAGCTCTTCCTTTTTCTTACTCAGCTCCCACCACACCCGAGACTGGGCAGTGCCTGCACAAGTCCTGTCCTCTTCTTCCTCCTCGCCCCGCTGCTTTCCATCGTGTTCCTCAAGGTCTCTGCACACTGTTATGCGATCCACATCCTCCTTGGAATGTAGGGAAGCAGGAGAGGCCTCTTCCTGCCCCTGCCTTCAATTCCTCCGGGTCTGCAACACACAATAGCAGCGACTACAAACTCCTGCCTGGTAGGCTGAGTGCTTTCTGCCCAAGGCTATTGCTCTCCAGGTGTTCCACTGCCATTGAATTTGGCTGCGGGGTTATTTTCCTCACAATGCATTCATCAGGGCTGCTCTGCTTTTGTGGCTTCCTACCCACAGCTCCAGTCTCTCAGGTCCCTTTGTGTTTCGCTTCGCCCCGGAGTTTGCATCCTCTCCCGGTTCGGCTTTATCTGCAAATGTAATTAGCGAGCTGCAAACTCTCCCTTCTTTGCATCGCTCCTGCTCCTCCGCTTTGACTTTAGCTCTCTTCCCACCAACCCCCCCTCCACTCCCCCTCCCTCCCCCCCTTCCTCCGCGACTCCTGGCTATCGAGGGACATCAAAAGGCGGCTGAGATCCGTGCAGGGCTGAGCAGGTTAACCCCCGAGCCAGAGCCAGAGAAATTATTTATTTCCATTCTTCCTATTTTGGGCAACTTCCTTCCTCAAAGATGCACCAGCTGGTTGCCAGGCTGCAGGCTGCGTGTCAGTCACACCTTGGAGCCGGGCTGAACCGTGGCTGCTCGGCAGCCAGCGCCACCAGCTCCAGCCTCCAGCACCTTTGCGTCCGGGCTGAGTCACATCTTCCGAGGCATCTGACTCACCTTTGGTGCCGAGGTCTGCCCTCGACACCGAGCATCAGCCAGCGTCAATCTGAGCCACTAGAGCAGGTTGGGGTGAGAGGCTCTGGTGCTGAAAGTGAATGCAAGGGTGTTGGAAGGGACCTCTGGGAACTGAAGTCCAACGCCCCTGCCAGGGGAGGTCACACGGGAACACATCCAGGTGGGTTTGGAATGCCTCCAGAGATGGAGACTCCACCTGGGCAGCCTGCTCCAGGGCTCCAACACCCTTCCAACTAAAGAAGCTGCTCCTCATGTTTAGGTGGAACTCCTTACATTCAGGTTCATGGCCAGTACCCCTTGTTCTGTCACTGGGCACCACTGAACAAAGCCTGGTCCCATCCTTCTGACACCCACCCTTGAAGTATTCACAGAATCACCAAGGTTGGAAGAGACCTCAAAGATCACCAAGCCCAACCTGTCACCACAGACCTCATGACTAAACCATGGCACCAAGTGCCACATCTAAACCCCTCTTGAACACCTCCAGGGATGGGGACTCCACCACCTCCCTGGGCAGCACATTCCAATGGCTAACAACTCTCTCTGTGAAGAACTTTCTCCTCACCTCCAGCCTAAACCTCCCCTGGTGCAGCTTGAGACTGTGTCCTCTTGTTCTGCATTGATCGATGGTCTGGATGAGGGGATTGAGTCAGTCATCAGCAAATTGTCATCAGCAAATTTGCAGATGACACCAAGTTAGGAGCAGATGTTGGTTAGTTAGAGGATGGAAGGGTTCTGCAGAAGGACCTCGACTGACTGGACAGATGGGCAGAGTCCAACAGGATGGCATTCAACAAGTCCAAGTGCCAGGTGCTGCACTTTGGCCACAACAACCCCATGCAGAGCTACAGGCTGGGGTCAGAGTGGCTGAGAGCTGCCAAATGGAGAGGGACCTGGGGGTGCTGGTTGAGAGCAGCTGAACATGCACCAGCAGTGTGCCCAGGTGGTCAAGAAGGCCAATGGCATCCTGGCCTGCATTAGGAATAGTGTGGCCAGCAGGAGCAGGGAGGTCATTGTGCCCTGTACTCTGCATTGGTTAGGCCACACCTTGAGTCCTGTGTCCAGTTCTGGGCCCCTCAGTTTAGGAAGGATATTGAGACACTTGAGCGTGTCCAGAGAAGGGCAACAAGGCTGGGGAGAGGCCTTGAGCACAGCCCTGTGAGGAGAGGCTGAGGGAGCTGGGGTTGTTTAGCCTGGAGAAGAGGAGGCTCAGGGGAGACCTCATTGCCCTCTACAACTACCTGAAGGGAGGTTGTAGCCAGGAAGGGGTTGGTCTCTTCTCCCAGGCACCCAGCACCAGAACAAGAGGACACAGTCACAAGCTGTGCCAGGGAAGTTTAGGCTGGAGGTGAGGAGAAAGTTCTTCACAGAGAGAGTCATTCATCATTGGAATGTGCTGCCCAGGGAGATGGTGGAGTCCCCATCCCTGGAGGTGTTCAAGGGGGGATTGGATGTGGCACTTGATGCCATGGTCTAGTCATGAGATGTGTGGTGACAGGTTGGACTTGATGATCTTTGAGGTCTCTTCCAACCTTGGTGATTCTGTGATACTGTGATACTGTGATCAGCATTGATGAGATCCTCCCCCACCTCCCCGAGGATGCTCTCTTCCACACTGAGCAGCCCCAATCCTCATCACCGAGGTTTTTCTAGTCCCCTCCCTCAGCATCAGCCTACAAAGAGAAGCAGGCAGCCAAGGGTTAAAATTCTGCATTCCCACCAGGGCCCCTGAGCACAGGGAGTGATAAGCAAGGCTGGAGGCTGGAAGAGTTTGTACCAGGATTTTTTGGAGCAGCTATTATTTCCAAAAATACAAAGTCATTCCTTTGAAGGGAAGGGGGAGAAAAAAAAAAGAAAAGAAAAGGAAAGAAAGAAAGAAAGGAAAGAAAAACAGAAGAGCTCTAATCTCCTCGCTGCAGAGTTTCACCTTCTGCTTCTCAGCCTTTCTCCAGCACACTGCCAGCACCCAGGAAACAAGGCAGCAGGGGGAGAGTGGTGCAGGTCGCCCTTGGCGTGGGCAACCACACCACCATCAGAGCGGAGGGACGAGGTTGGCATCCCAGGAAGGTCCTCGGCTCCAGGACCACAAAGCCCTGTTACAGTGAGGGCTAAATGAAGGTGGGGATGGACTAGATGACCTTTAAAGGTCCCTTCCACCCCAAAGTATTTTATCTTTCTATCTGGATAGGTTAGAGAAGTGTGTTCAGGACAGCCTCATGAGGATCCATCAAGGGGAGGGGCAAGAGCCTGCGCCTGGGTCAGGACAATCCCCACTATCAATCCGGGCTGGGGGTGAGGAGACTGAGAGCAGCCCTGTCTGTAGAGGGCTTGGGGGTGCTGGTGGGGGAGAAGCTGGGCAGGAGCCAGCAATGGGCACTGGCAGCACAGAAGGCCAAGGGCAGCCTGGGCTGCATCCAAAGTAGAGTGGCCAGAGCTGGAGAAAGAGGATCCTGCCCCTCTGCTCTGTGAGACCTCACCTGCAGGGCTGTGTCCAGCTCTGGAGCCCACAACACAGGAAAGACCTGGAGCTGCTGGAGTGTGTCCAGAGGAGGCCACAAAAATGATCAGGGGGCTGGAGAACTTCTGCCATGGGGACAGGCTGAGAGAGTTGGGGCTGTTCAGCCTGGAGAGGAGAAGGCTCCAGGGAGACCTCAGAGCAGCCTTCCAGTACCTGAAGGGGCTCCAGGAGAGCTGGGGAGGGACTGTTCAGATGGGCCTGTGAGGATAGGAGGAGAGGCCATGGTTAGAAATTGGAGCAGGGCAGACAGGGTTGGACATCAGGAGGAAGTTCTGCACCATGAGGGTGGTGAGACACTGGAACAGGCTGCCCAGGGAGGTGGCGCAGGCCCCATCCCCAGAGGCATTTGAGGCCAGACTTGCTGTGGCCCTGGGCAGCCTGCTCTAGCTGGAGGTGTCCCTGCTGCCTGCAGGGGTGCTGGACCCTTTGAGGGTCCCTTCCAACCTGACTGATTCTGTGATTCTACGATCTGGTGCCCAGCCTAAGCACTGAAGCACTTGGGCTCAAGGGAGAGGATCCCTGCCCAGTGCTTGCCACCCTTTGGCTGCTGCAGGCTGGCTGGAGGGAGCTGTGCAGAGAGGCTGTGAGCCATGTGAGAGCCCTGCACGCTCCTGCTGCCCTCCCACGCAGCTCTGCTGCCAGCTGCACGGCTCAGCCTTCCACTGCCTGACGCCTGGAGCTGCTGAGCAGGGCTGAGG
Organism: Melanerpes formicivorus; assembly: GCF_026170545.1. Taxonomy (NCBI): domain Eukaryota; kingdom Metazoa; phylum Chordata; class Aves; order Piciformes; family Picidae; genus Melanerpes; species Melanerpes formicivorus. The sequence continues at coordinate 40,321,636 of NW_027142354.1, forward strand.
ACTGACTCAGCACAGCCTGTCAGCATCCCCTGCTGCAGCATCCCCAGGCCACTGCCAACACTGCTGTCTCTCTCTCTGCCCTCCCCACCACTCCCTCGGAGCTTGCTCCCGCAGCCAGGAATCGCTGCCCACAGCCGAGTAGGTTAGGGAAGAGCCAAAGCCCCGGGTGGAGGTGAGTGAGGCAGAGATGCCTCCAGCTCCTGTCCCAGCTTTGTCTCTGTGGTTACCTGGCCGTGGGCAGCACCAAGCCCTTTCTCACAAGGACATCTAGTGGCACCATGACAGACAGCACACTTAACCTTGCCCACTCGGCACCTCGATTTGCCTCAGGTCCTCCTCACCTCTCCCATTAGCCCCTGCTGACCATCCACACGCAGAGCAGGGACATGGCTGGGGTGAGTGGAAAACAGGATCCTACCACCGGTGCCCCAAAAGGCCATTGGGACATAGTTGGTCACTGAGGTGGGGACATCTCCAGGAGCAGGACGTGCCCAGCGCTAGATTGAGATGCTGCCAAAGGGTGCAGAGTCACAAGGGAGAGCTCAGGAGGCTCCTGTCCCCTTGCAGAGTGGTGTGCACACCAAACCAAGGTCTTTTTGGTAAAAAAGACATCCCAGGTCTCCAGTGAGCAGTGGGATGGTACTGGTGTGGGGGTGTCATGCTGAGACAGCAGCAGCACACACCAGGACAGCACAGGAGACCTCATTGTCCCATGGGCTGGAGCAGCCCAGTTCTCCTTTCCTCCAGCTGCTGTGCACCCAGAGAGCTGGAGGAAAGGGGAAGGGGGAATGGGGAAGCTCCTGACCCCTCCACACAAGGGAGAAAAAACCTTGTAGAGACTGTCTAGAGGCAAACATGAGCTTCAGCAGCAACACCTCCTGTGCTCCAGCCTCAGGTGTGCAAGGAGATGGGATACAAGCAGTGAGCACAGCAATGCTGCTCTTACCTCCAGTGCAGCCTTTCCTTTGGTTGGTGGTTTAGTTCCTCTTGAGCTTTCAACAAGCCTGGCAAGTGGGACTGAAGGGACACCCTGTTCAGACCACACCTGTTGGAAAAGCAGGCAGAGGTCTAAGACATTCCAGAGCAGAACAACATTACAGGAAGGCTCTGGAGGTGCTGGAAGGTGTCCAGAGAAGGGCCATGAGGATGAGCAGAGGGCTGGAGCTGCTCTGCTCTGGAGACAGCCTGAGAGAGTTGGGGTTGTGCAGGCTGGAGAGGAGAAGGCTCCAGGGAGACCTTCTTGTGGCCTTGCAGGATCTGCAGGGGGCTCCAAGAAAGCTGGGGAGGGACTTTGTAGGGTGTCAGGGAGTGATAGGACTTGGGGGGGATGGAGCAAAACTAGAAGTGGGGAGATTGAGATTGGATGTGAGGAAGAAGTTTTGCCCATGAGGGTGGTGAGAGCCTGGCACAGGTTGCCCAGGGAGGTTGTGGCAGCCTCATGCCTGGAGGTGTTTGCAGCCAGGCTGGCTGTGGCTGTGAGCAAGCTGCTGTGGTGTGAGGTGTCCCTGCCCATGGCAGGGGGGTTGGGACTGGCTGCTCCTTGAGGTCCCTTCTAGCCCTGACAATTCTGTGATTCTATAACATAGTCATAGACCTGGATCCTGCATTCAGCCCCACACACCTGGATGGTGACACACTGAGAACTTCAGGGTGGGGAAACACTGGCACAGGTTGCACAGGGAGGCTGTGGCTGCCTCCTGCCTGGAGGCGTTCAAGGCCAGGCTGGATGAGGCCTTGAGCACCCTGGGCTGGTGGGAGGTGTCCCTGCCCATGGCAGGGGGGGTGGTGGAATTGGATGATCTTGAAGGTCCCTTCACTCACTGGCTGAGCTTTAACCCAAACCATTCTATGATTCTCTTGTGTCAGAGGGAGTGGAGAGACTGTGTGGATGATATAATCACAGAATTACAGAATCATTTGGGTTGGAAAAGACCATCAAGATCACCAAGTCCAACCACCAACCCTACTCTATCATGTCAGCTGCTACACTCCCAGGGCAGTCTGAATGGCTTCTCAGCCCCATGCCATGCTGGGACCAGTGCCCCAGGGTACTCAAACCAATGCCCCAGGGTATCCAAACCAGTACCCCAGGGTATTCAAACCAATACCCCAGGGTACTCAAACCAGTACCCCAGGGTACTCAGACCAATACCCCAGGGTATTCAAACCAGTGCCTCAGAGTACTCAAACCAGTACCCCAGGGTACTCAAACCAGTGCCTCAGGGTACTCAAACCAGTACCCCAGGGTACTCAAACCAGTGCCTCAGGGTACTCAAACCAGTGCCTCAGGGTACTCAAACCAGTGCCCCAGGGTACTCAGAGCAGTGTCCCAGGGTACTCAAAGCAGTGCCCCAGGGTGCTGGACGATCTTCAAGGTCCCTTCCAACCCAAGCCAACTCTGAAAATGAGTGCAGCCATGGGAAGGAGCAGGGCTGTGCTCCTGGCACCTCCACACAGCTATTTCCAGAGCAATCCTCTTCAGATTGTAATGACCACGGAGAGCTTGGGCTTGAAGAGCATTTCCATTACAGAAAGGGCACATCATCTCCTGCCTTTATTCAAATGAAAGCAGTAATGAAATCACTGCTGCCTAATACAGATGCACTTGGTTAGAGATGTTCTTGCCTCCTTCTCTCTCTTTTTTTTTTGGGGGGAGGGGGGGTGGTGGTGGTGGTGTTTTTGTTCTGTTCTTTGCTTCTCTGTTTCATGGTCAACGTTTATGCACTGCTGTCAGGAAAAAAATGGCTTTAATTTTCCATTCTGTTTCAACACCCTCTGCTCCAAACAACAACAAAAAAACCCCACACACACAACCAACCAACCACCACCACCAAAAAATAAAAGGTATTATCCACTGAAGAGCTGTGAATTGACTCCATCTAATATCTTAGGAGCAGAGCTAACACCAAATGGCATTCAGCTGCATTTTTAATGCCCTGATGAAGTCATAGAAATCACTAACTCCCAGCCTGGCTCATCACATTTTTCTTGCTAAAGCACACCCTGGATCTCCCACTCTGCCTCTTTCTCCTCCAGAGAACCCAGCTGTCACTTCTTTAATGATTTTTCATTGGCTACCATGAACATTTGGAGGCTTAACATGAGTGATGTGGATGAATGAATTTCCAGACTTTGTTTGGCTTTTCATTTATAGTGGCAGAATGAGTCTGCTCTGCTGCTGGGGTTTTGGTTTTCCTTCCACCCCCACCCCCCTTTTCTCCCTGGCTCCCAGCACTCAGGTCCTTACTAGTGGCTGTGTGACTGTAATGATGTTCTGGGCTACATGCAGCTTCCTGGACCAGGTCAAGGTCCCGAGGGAGGGCAATGAAGCTCGAGGTAGTGTGGCTGGAAAGCTGCTGGCAGAAAGGGACCAGGGGGTGCTAATGGACAAGCAGCTGAAGAGGAGCCAGCAGTGTGTCCAGCTGGCCAAGAAAGCCAAAGGCATCCTGGCTGGGATCAGCAATGCTGTGTCCAGCAGGAGCAGGGAGGGGATTGTCCCCTGGGACTCAGCTCTGGGGAGGCCACACCTCAAGTGCTGTGTCCAGTTTTGGGCACCTCAATGCAAGAGAGATGTGGAGGGGCTGGAGCCAGGGCAGAGGAGGGCAAGGAAGTTGTGAAGGACCTGGTGAATACATCTGATGGGGAGCTGGGGATGGTTAGTTTGGAGAGGAGGAGGCTGAGGGAAGACCCTCATGGCTCTCCACAGCTACCTGAAAGGAGGTTGTGGAGAGGTTGCTGCTGGTCTCTTCTCACAGGTAATTAGTGATAGAACAAGAGGGAATGGCCTCAATCTGCAACTGGGTAGGTTTAGACTGGACAGTAGGAAAAAAGTGGTCAGGTGTTGGAATGTGCTGCCCAGGGAGGCGGTGGAGTCACCAACCCTGGATGTGTTTAAAGGTCATTTGGATGTGGTGCTTGGGGCTGAACCTTGTAGAGCAGGGCTCTGGGTTGGACTTGGTGACCCTGAGGGTCTTTTCCAGCCTCAATGCTTCTGTGATTCTGTGATCTGTTTGGACACAGACACATTCTGCAGATGATAATGGCTTGGGTGTGAATTGTTGATCTGTCCAAAGGGAGGGAGGCTCTACAGAGGGACCTGAACAAACTGGATCCGTGGGTTGAGCCCAGAGGGCTGAGATTCACCAAGGCCAAATGCAGGATCCTGCACTTGGGTCACAACAACCACATGAACACTCCAGACTTGGGGCAGAGTGGATGGAAACTGACCAGCAGAGAAAGACCTGGGGGTGTTGATCAACAGCCACTGAAGATGAGCCAGGGTGAGCCCAGGTGGCCAAGAAGGTCCCCAGCAGCCTGGTCTGCATCAGCAGTGGTGTGGGCAGCAGGATCAGGGCAGGGATTGTCTCCCTGTGCTCACCACTGGTGAGGCCACACATTGAGTACTGGGTTCAGTTTTGGGGCCCTCACTCCAAGAAGGACATTGAGGGGCTGGAGCAGGTCCAGTGAAGGGCAATGAAGCTGGGGAAGGGGCTGGAGAAGAAGTCTTGTGAGGAGTGGCTAAGAGAACTGGGGTTGTTTAGGCCGGAGAAGAGGAGGCTGAGGGGAGACCTCATTGCTCTGTACAGCTCCCTGAAAGGAGGCTGGAGGTGGGGGTTGGTCTCTTTTTCCAGCTAGCAAGCCACAGGACAAGAGGAAATGGCCTCAGGTTGCACCAGGGGAAGTTTGGGTTGGTCGCGAGGAACAATTTCTTCCTCAAATTGGTTGTCAAAGCCTGGAACAGGCTGCCCAGAGCAGTGATGGAATCATCATCCCTGGGGGGATTTAAAAGCCTTGGAGATGTGGTGCTGAGGGACCTGGCCTAGCAGTGACCTGGTGTTGGGTTAATGGTCAGGCTGGAAAAATCTGAGAGGCCTTTTGCAACCTAAACAAGTGCTGAGATCCTCTGATCTCTCCATCCCCCTAAGTACAAACCACCCAAGGCTACTGTGTTGTTCTAGAAGCTGCAGCAGCAGCAACCACTTTGAAAGGCTTTAATTTGCCCAGGTTCCTTGGTTGCACCTCCCAGCACAACCCTCTCTACACCCAGCAGCTCCTCAGGAGGCAGTCAGGTTTCCATCTGTTACACCAAACCCTCTACAGCAGCCTCAGCAGCTTCTTCTGTGCAGGAGGCTGATCTCTCCAGACAGCACTACAGGAAGATATTCTCTTGGCTGAAACTGCTGGGCAACCCTTGCTGTGGAGGAAATTGGTTGGGGTTTTTGTTTCTTCAGGGAGCAACTCACTGGGGTAGGAGCTGTTTGCAGCCTCCTCTCCTCTCCTAGCAGAGGCAGCTGAGGGTTTGCTCCAAGCAGAGCCCGTGGGGTTGGCGGGTGGGCAAACAATTCCACTGGGGAGATTTCATTTGATTCAACAGCAACAACAAAAAAATGAGTTTGTCTCCCAACAGCCTTTTCCTTGTCTCACTCAAACTACTGCAATTTCCACACCCCCCCCACCCCTCCTCCAACTAGAACACAAGAGAAAGATGTCTGCCTGAAGATGTCTGTCCTGCTTCACCCATATCTAGCTCCAACCAGAACTGCCTTCCACCTGAGAGGTCCCAGATGCTACCTGGCAGGCAATGGTCCCCAGGGTCTGGCTCCACCAGAGGTGTTGGACAAGGTGACCTTTGTAAGGTCCTTTCCAAAGCATCCTATGGATCCATAAAGGACAAAAGCCAGGGCATGGAATTTGTTCCTGCTTCCCTGGCTTTTCTCTTGGCTCTGAAGTATGTGGATTGTGCTCCTGCCCCCTCAGGGCAGCAGATACATAGAATTGTTAGGGTTGGAAGGGACCTCAAGGCTCAGCCAGTCCCAACCCCCCTGCCATGGGCAAGGACACCTAACACCACAGCAGCTTGCTCACAGCCACAGCCAGCCTGGCTGCAAACACCTCCAGGGATGAGGCTGCCACCACCTCCCTGGGCAACCTGTGCCAGGCTCTCACCACCCTCATGGGGAACAACTTCTTCCTCACATCCAATCTCAATCTCCCCATTTCTAGTTTTGCTCCATTCCCCCTAGTCCTGTCACTCCCTGACACCCTCAAAAGTCCCTCCCCAGCTTTCTTGGAGCCCTTTCCAGATCCTGGAAGGCCACAAGAAGGTCTCCCTGGAGCCTTCCCCTCACCGACCTTATTGTGCAGAGATTCTTCCTGATGTCCAACCTAAATCTAATAAATGTTTATAAGTATCTGAGGGCTGAGGATCAAGAGGGAGGGGACAGGCTCTGCTTGGCTGCACCCCAGGACAGGAGAAGGGGCAATGGATATAAACTCCAGCACAGGAGGTTCCACCTCAACAGGAGGAGGAACTTCTTCACTGTGAGGCTCACAGAGCACTGGAGCAGGCTGCCCAGAGAGGTTGTGGAGTCTCCTTCTCTGGAGCCTTTCCAGCCCTGTCTGGATGTGTTGCTGTGTGACCTGTGCTGGATTCTCTGGTCCTGCTCTGGCAGAGGGGGTGTACTGGAAGATCTTCAAAGATCTCTTCCAAGCCCTAACATTCTGTGAGCCTGTGATCCTATCCCCACAGGCCCTTCTGACCAGTCCCTCTCCAGCCTTCCTCCAGCCTTCAGATATTGAAATGCTGCTCTAAGGTCTGCCTTGAGCCTTCTCTTCTCCAGGCTAAATAATGCCAGCTCTCTCAGTCTCTCCTTGGAGGAGAGATGCTCCAACCCTCTGATAATCTTCATCATCCTCCTGTTGTCAGGAATCATCAAGAGCCAGCTGCTCCCTAAGGGATAGGGAACCAGGAGCTGAATGGTAGCCCTACCTCAGGCAAGACACTGGACAAGCATCTGGACACAGCAGGGAGAGCAACAGGGTTGAAAAGTAGTCCCAGACATATTTAGCAATGAACTGAGCCCAGGGTCTATCCACAGATCCAGAAGGAGATATAACCACCCAGGACTGGGGCTCATTAGAGGGTTGAGGTCCCTCAAAGGTCCAAGGTGCATCCAGGAGGCAGGACCAAAAGAGCTACAGGCTCAGAGGATGTTAGGGGTTGGAAGGGACCTCTGGAGATCTTCCAGTCCAACCCCCCTGCCAGAGCAGGACCAGAGAATCCAGCACAGGTCACACAGGAACACATCCAGACAGGGCTGGAAAGGCTCCAGAGAAGGAGACTCCACAAACTCTCTGGGCAGCCTGTTCCAGTGCTCTGTGAGCCTCACAGGGAAGAAGTTCCTCCTCCTGTTGAGGTGGAACCTCCCTTGCTGGAGTTTATATCCATTGCCCCTTGTCCTATCCCAGGGTGAAACTGAGCAGAGCCTGTCCCCTCCCTCCTGACCCCCAGCCCTCAGATACTGATCAGATCCCTCTCAGTCTTCTTCTCTCCAGACTAACCACCCCCAGGGCTCTCAGCCTCTCCTCACCAGGCAGTGCTCCAGTCCCTCAATCATCCCTGTAGCCCTCCCTTGGACTCTCCCCAGCAGACCCCTGTCGCTCTTGAACTGGGGAGCCCAGAACTGGATGCAATATTTCAGGTGAGGTCTCACCAGTGCAAAGCAGAGGGGGAGGAGAAGTTCCCTGGATCTGCTGGCCACACTCCTCTGAATGCACAGAAAAATTCTACTGATGTACTCTACAGGGAAGCTCATCCACATTAGAGTTTAAGGAAAGAAAGAAGGTCCTAGGCTGCCTGTGAATAGGATTCCTGAGCCGTGGGCAAGGTGTGGGTGAGGACCCAGGTGAGGCTGATCTGGGCCATTAAGGTCTATCTGTGCAGTCAGTGCCCTGACACCTACCAGGCCCAACTGCTCTGTGTGATTTCATTGCCAATGCAATTGGAGACCCTCTGAGATGAGTTTATCCTTAAGAGTTTTCTTCTAAATGATGAGCATCTGAGCCAATTTCAGTTTGAAGATGCACCTTTGGCAGCAGGAGACAATACCATGATGAGTTCAGTGATCCAGTCAGAGGAGAGGTCAAACAACCCAGATGCCAAAACCAACATTATCTGAACCCAAGGTGAGTTGGAGGACTGAAGCAGAGAGCTTTGCAATAAAAATGAGAGGCATCAGCTCCTCACAGATGCAGGCAGTCTGCAGACACTGGAGAAACTCTGCCTGATGGAAACCTGACTCTGAAAGGAAACCCACAGACACTCCCTGCAGCACAGAATGGGTTGGGTTGGAAGGGACCTTCAAGATCATCCAATTCCACCAACCCCCTGCCATGGGCAGGGACACCTCCCACCAGCCCAGGTTGCTCAAGGTCTCATCCAGCCTGGCCTGGAACACCTCCAGGCAGGAGGCAGCCACAGCCTCCCTGTGCAACCTGTGCCAGTGTCTCCCCAGGCTCACTGCAAAGAATTTCTTCCTCAGCTCCAGTTTCAATCTCCCCTCTCCCATCTCAAAGCCATTGTCCTTCATCCTGGAAGTGTTGAAGAAGAGCCTGGATGAGGCACTTGATTGCATGGTTTAGTTGATTGGATGGTGTTGGGTGCTAGGTTGGACTTGATGATCTCAAAGGTCTTTTCCAACCTGGTTAGTTCTGTGTTCTGCCACTCCCAGCCCTTGGCACAAGTCCCTCCCCAGCTCTCCTGGAGCCCCTTCAGGTACTGGAAGGCTTCTCTGAGGTCTTCCTGGAGCCTTCTTTTCCCCAGTGTCCCCAGGGAAGGAATTCTCCATCCTCACACCCAATGCAGTGACCTGCAGGAGAGGAAGAAAGTGTACCCTGAGCTCGAGGCACATCCTCATGATGAGATCAGGCAGGTGGCCAGGTCTGAGCAAGCAGGGCAATGGGCGCAGACACCTTGGAGGGGATTTCTCTCCACTTGCACATGGATGAAAGCTGTTGAGCCTATAACTGATGTTTGGATGAGAGCAAATCTCTCCAATTATCATATGAAGATGGATTCAGCACATCCCTAGGTGAGCAGTTCCAGAAGTTAATTACCTTTCCTCTGAAACATTTTGTGTCTTAATTCCAATGTGAAGATTTTTCTTGCTTCAGCTCCACCTGTCAGCCACGGAGCCTTGTCTTTGGCTGCTGGATTAAAGGACCCTCTGCTATCAGAAATCTCCTCTCTGGAAGTACTTAAGAGACCATGCTCAAGTCACCTCTCAACTTGCTCTCTGATGAGCTAAATAGATGGAAGTCCTTAAGCCTATCAACATCACACAGCAGGTTTTCCAGACCTTTTGCTCATTCTTGCAGCTCTTCTCTGAGCTCTCTCTAATGCTTTTCTTTCTTTCTTTTTTTTTCCCTTTTTTTCCCCTTTTTTAAATCCCTGATCAAAGTGTGGCTGCCCATCCTACCTCCACAGCCCCTCCAAATACAGAGCTGTCATGTGGGACTGGTGTCCTGCTCATCTGGCTTCCTAAAGCCCCTCCTGTGCCACTGGTTTTGCTGGAACGTTCCCAAATCTCCTCACATGGCTGATGTTCTTTGTTGAAGGATCTGCAGTGCTGTGCCTTGCACTCCTAAAAGGCACATCCCACCTAAGGAACCAGTTCACAGCTTCATTTATGCCAGCAGTGGTGTTCTCCTGCTGTGACGGTTTCATATCTGCATGTAGATGTAAGCCACAGATGAAAATGCTCAGGGGGTTGGAGCAGCGAGGGATCTGGGGGTGGTCAGCCTGGAGAAGAGAAGGCTCCAGGGGGACCTTAGAGCAGCCTTCCAGTACCTGAAGGGGCTACAAGAAGGATGGAGACAGTTTCCAAAGGCCTGCAGTGACAGGACCTCACTGAGCCTCACCTTGAATATCTCCAGGGATGAGGCCTCAACCACCTCCCTGAGCAACCTGTTCCAGGGCTCCACCAGCCTCCTGGTGCAGAACTTGTTCCTCACATCCAATCTAAATCTCCCCTTCTCCAGTTTGAAGCCACTGCCCTTTGTTCTCTCCCTGCAGACCTATGCAAACAATCTCTCTCCATCCTTCTTGTAGCCCACTTCAGGTACTGGAAGCTGCTCTAAGGTCTCCCCAGAGCCTTCTCTTCTCCAGGCTGAACACCCCCAGCTCCCTCAGCCTGTCCCTGGAGCAGAGCTGCTCCAACTCCCTGATCATTTTCATGGTCCTCCTCTGGACCCTCTCCACCAGGTCCACGTCCTTCCTCTATTGAAATGCTGCAGTTAATTTGTTTGTCCCAGCAGAGCCACTCAGCCCCAGTTAAACCACAGGACACATCTACAGCCACCCCTGGGCTCCCAGCATGAACTCATCCAACCTTGCCCTGTGGCCCTGAACACTGACCACACAAAATGAAAAGGGAAACAAGCCCCTTTCAAGAGTTTCCCAGCTGCTCTCCTTCTCCTCAGCTCCCCTCCCAGCAAGCTGCTATCTAGGACACACAACCAGTGCATGAAATCTCTTCTTCCGTCCCCTTTGCTAGGTCCACCGCTGCTGGGCCAACCCAACTCAGCCCTGTGGAAGGTAATTAGCAGTGCTGCCTTTGCTCCTGTCACGCTGCACACGTGTACACTCCAGCTCCAGGTGTCCTGGGGAGGCAGGAGCAAGAGGCAGCTGTGGCAGGTCCATCTGGGCTGGAGTGCCTGAGGATGAGGCGGGCTGAGAGGCTGCACGCCTGATGAAGGAGCAGGAGGACGTCACTGGGTGGATTCCCACCAGGGCAGGCAGAAAGCAAGCTTGGGCTGTGCATCTGGGTGACCCACTTCCAAACCTTGCTATTCCCCAAATGGAACCTCCTGCAATTTACAGCCACGCTGCCTCTCCTCTGGTGTTCAGAAACCATTATCGCCGTGTCTACCCCAAGCTCTCACAGCTGCCTTTGGATGCCACTTCCTTTTATTGCAGCAGTAGTAACCCACGGACACAGCAGGTCACCCAGCCAGCCAGCTGTGCCTGCCTGCTGCATCCAGACACCTGGCAGGGCAGCCACTGCCTGGGAGGCAGCAGGGGAAAGCAAAAGCAGAGTTCTGGATCACTTGGGTGACCAGTATCATCACAGAGCCACAGAACGGTGGAGATTGGAAGGGACCTCTGGAGGTCATCCTGTCTGACCCCCCTGCTCAAGCAGGGTACCCACTGCAGCTTGCCCAGGAGCACAATGGCCAGGGGGGTTGGAATCTTAGAATCATAGAATTGTTAGGGTTGGAAGGGACCTCAAGGATCATCCACTTCCAACCCCCCTGCCATGGGCAGGGACACCTCACACTACAGCCACATCCAGCCTGGCCTTCAAAACCCCCAGGGATGAGGCTTCCACCACCACCCTGGGCAACCTGTGCCAGTGTCTCACCACCCTCATGGGGAACAACTTCTTCCTAGCATCTAATCAGAATCTACCCATTTTCTGGTTTTGTAATCCTTACAGTTGGAACAGAGAAGGAGACTCTACAACATCACTGGGCAGCCTGCTCCAGGCCTCCAAGTTTTTCTTCCTGTTCAGATGGAACCTCCTGGGTTCCAGTTTGTGCCCACTGCCCCTTGTCCTGTCTCTGGGCACCACTGACAAAACCTTCTTGCCCCCACCCTCTAGCTCTTCCTGATCATGAATGTCCCAGGTTACTCAGACCTGTGCCCCAGGGTGCAGAGCAGCAAGAGGGGAGCTCACATGTCCTGCAGCTGATTAGAGGGTAGAAGAGCTCTGAAGAGGGACCTTGACAGGCTGGACAGAGTCCAAGAGTGTGAGATTTAACACATCTAAGTGCCAGCCTCTACACATTGGCCACAATAACCCCATGCAGTGCTACAGGCTGGGGTCAGAGTGGCTGAGAGCAGCCAGGCAGAGAGGGACCTGGGGGTGCTGGTTGACAGTAGGCTGGACATGAGCCTGCAGTGTGCCCAGGTGGCCAAGATATGACATCCTGGCCTGGATCAGGAACAGTGTGGCCAGCAGGAGCAGGGAGGTCATTCTGCCCCTGTACACTGCACTGGTTAGGCCACACCTCGAGTACTGTGTCCAGTTCTGGGCCCCTCAGTTTAGGAAAGATGTTGTGATGCTGGAACATGTTCAGAGAAGGGCAACAAACTGGGGAGGGGTCTGGAGCACAGCCCTGTGAGGAGAGGCTGAGGGAGCTGGGGTTGCTTAGCCTGGAGAAGAGGAGGCTCAGGGGAGACCTTCTTGCTCTCTACAACTACCTGAAGGGAGGTTGTAGCCAGGTGGGGGTTGGTCTCTTCTCTCAGGCAACCAGCACCAGAACAAGAGGACACAGTCTCAGGCTGTGCCAGGGGAGGTTTAGGCTGAAGGTTAGGAAGAAGTTCTTCCCAGAAAGAGAAATTGGCCATTGGAATGTGCTGCCCAGGGAGGTGGTGGAGTCACCATCCCTGCAGGTGTTTAGGAGGAGACTGGATGGGGAGCTTGCTGCCATGGTTTAGTTGATCAGATGGTGTTGGGTGAAAGATTGGACTTCATGATCTCTGAGGTCTTTTCCAACCTGGTCAATTCTCTTCTAATATGTGGGCATGGAAGAGTGCTCATGAGAGAAACAAGTAAAGTTTCTCCTATATGACTTCCACTGAGCTTCACAACCTTACCAGAGCTACTGCAGCAGAGATACTCCCGGTTCCAGCAGTTTGGACTTTCTATTTGTAATAATAATGATACCAATCAAGGGGTAATGGATATAAACTCCAGCACAGGAGGTTGCTTCTGAGGAGGAACTTCTTCACTGTGAGGCTCACAGAGCACTGGAGCAGGCTGCCCAGAGAGGTTGTGGAGTCTGCTTCTCTGGAGGAGACTCCTTCTCCTTCCAGCCCTGTCTGGATGTGTTGCTGTGTGACCTGTGCTGGATTCTCTGGTCCTGCTCTGGCAGAGGGGTTGGACTGGAAGATCTCCAGAGGTCCCTTCCAACCCCTAACATCCTGTGATCCTATCCCCACAGGCCCTTCTGACCAGTCCCTCTCCAGCCTTCCTGTAGGTCCCCTTCAGATATTGAAATGCTGCTCTAAGGTCTGCCTTGAGCCTTCTCTTCTCCAGGCTAAACAATCCCAACTCTCCCAGTCTCTCCTTGGAGGAGAGATGCTCCAACCCTCTGATAATCTTCTCCTTCCAGCCCTGTCTGGATGTGTTGCTGTGTGACCTGTGCTGGATTCTCTGGTCCTGCTCTGGCAGAGGGGTTGGACTGGAAGATCTCCAGAGGTCCCTTCCAACCCCTAACACCCTGTGAGCCTGTGAACAAAGCAATTCTTCCAGGGCTGGCTTGGTATTTATTTCACCCTAAATTGCAGTGTTCTGGGAATAGATTCCAGCTGTCATTACACACACTGCAGTGGTGGGAATGCACTGCCCTGGCTCATTCCTGCTTCCTGCTCCTCTGGAAAGTTATTTCCCCTGTCTGAAAAGAGTTTCCAATTGCAAAAGAAATCATGATGATGATGGTGATGGCACTGATGATTATGATAACTGTTTCTATGAGGGGAAAAAGAGGGGGGGAAAGAGGGAAGGAGGCTCCAGAAGCCTCTATAGTCAAGATCTGAGAGAGAGAGCATTCCAGTCACCATTTCAATTATAAATATTAAGGACATATGTTGTCGTTACCCAAGGAGTCCCAAATTGCAGCCAAGCCATGCAATAATCAATTATGGAATTCAATTGGAATGTAATTAATTGAGCATTCATTCTCTGGTTGCAGATGAGGGTACAGTTGTTTTAACAGATGTGCCAGCTCCTCTGAGATTTGATTTTATATTTCCCTCTGGCCCGTGGCGGTGTTTTACCCTTGGAGCAGCAAGAGCTGCTTGGCCCAAGCCTCCCAGGCAGCCTCAGGAGATGCTGAGTTTAGAGATACTCTAAGGAGGAGAATGCAAGACCTGAGCATTTCAAAGCATTTGTCTTCACTGGATCCCAGGATCCCAGCACGGTGTGGCTTGGAAGGGACCTCTGGGGATCACCCAGCCCAAGCCCCCTGCTGCAGCAGGGCACCCACAGCAGCTTGCCCAGCAGCACAATGCCCAGGGGGCTTGGAAGCTCTCCACACAAGGAGACTCCACAACCTCTCTGGGCAGCCTGCTCCAGGCCTCCAGCACCCTCACACCAAACAACTTGCTCCTCCTCTTCACATGGAACCTCCTGGGTGCCAGTCTGTGCCCATTGCCCCTTGTGCTGTCCCTGGGCACCCCTGAGCAGACTCTGGCCCCAGCCTCTTGCCCCCCACAGCTCCTTTCTCTCTTGCTGAGCATTGCTCAGCTCCCCTCTGGGGCTGCTCTTCTGCAGGCTCAGCACCCCCAGGGCTCTCAGCCTCTGCTCCTCCCAGAGCTGCTCCAGGCCCCTCAGCACCTTTGCAGCCTCCTCTTCATTCAGCAGAGAAGTTTCTGCTCCTCTTCAGGCAGTACCTCCTGGGATCCAGTTTGTGCCCATTGGCCCTTGTTCTGTCCCTGAGCACAAATGGAAAGAACCTGGCCCCAGCCTCCCGCCCCCAGCCTCCTGCCCCCCCCCCCCCCAGGTCCTTTATCTCTTGCTGAGCATTAGGCAGATCCCCTCTGGGGCTGCTCTTCTCCAGGCTCAACACCCCCAGGTCTTTCACCTTTCAACTACTTCCCTACTCAAGACCCTCTCCAAGCCTATCCTCAACACAGGGAAGCTTGGGAGCTCTCTTGGCTGCTCTGCTCTCACATTTTGACACAATGGCTTTGCTCACAATGGCTTCAGGCCTCTTCGTGCCCTCAGCATCAATCAGTTGCTGAGGCTGCAGCTCTTCGTGGCTGTGGCCCAATACAAAAGATTCTGCTGCTTTAGTTTCAGCTGCAGAGGCAAAAAAAACCCCAAATCCTTGTTCATTAATGAAGACCCAGCCAAAGAAAATGACCATTACTGATTGTATCCCGTTTCTAACTCCAATTCAAGCTCTCTTTTAGGGAGTTTGTGTGGCAGGAACTTTGAAGCACCTGCATTGTTCCCCCAGTCAGGGCAGGAGACACATGAAACGACCCATATAGCATGCAGGGTTTGTTAGTGGCTGTGCCATTAACTGCCATTAATCATAAACCACTTTTCCTTGTGCCAGGTCAGCACCTGCCCTGCATTCAATAAGTCAGAGCTCTGCCTTTGGGTAGGATTGAAGTCTGTGCTTCAGAGGGACGCATCCAGTCGAGGACAATAGACATTTGTTGCTGCCCAGAGCTGCAGAAAGAGTCTCCTGCCATATCCTTTGAGATGCAGGCCTGACAAAACCCTGAGTGATCGCACAAGGAAAGTCCTGAGAGTAGCTAAAGGGATGATGAAGGGATTGGAGCACTGCCTGATGAGGAGGGGCTGAGTGCCCTGGGGCTGGTTGGTCTGAAGAGGAGAGGAATGAGAGGGCATCTGATCAACGTCTATCTGCCCCCAAAACTGCCCCTAAGTAGATAACCAGTTAGACTTTCACCCTTAAAACCCCCTTCCCAGCCCAAACCTGCCCCTAAGTAGATAACCAGTTAGACTTTCACCCTTAAAACCCCCTTCCCAGCCCAAAATTGCCCCAAGTAGATAACCAGTTAGACTTTCACCCTTAAAACCCCCTTCCCAGCCCAAAATTGCCCCTAAGTAGATAACCAGTTAGACTTTCACCCTTAAAACCCCCTTCCCAGCCCAAACCTGCCCCTAAGTAGATAACCAGTTAGACTTTCACCCTTAAAACCCCCTTCCCAGCCCAAAATTGCCCCAAGTAGATAACCAGTTAGACTTTCACCTTTAAAACCCCCTTCCCAGCCCAAAATTGCCCCAAGTAGATAACCAGTTAGACTTTCACCTTTAAAACCCCCTTCCCAGCCCAAAATTGCCCCTAAGTAGATAACCAGTTAGACTTTCACCTTTAAAACCCCCTTCCCAGCCCCCAAATGGATATCTTGTTAGACTTTCACCCCTAACATCCCTTTCCAGCCCAAACCTGCCCCTAAGTAGATAACCAGTCAGACTTTCACCCTTAAAACCCTCTTCCCAGCCCAAAATTTCCCCTAAGTAGATTGCCAGTTAGACTTTCAACCTTAAAACCCCCTTCCCAGCCCAAAATTGCCCCTGAGTAGATAACCAGTTAGACTTTCACCCTTAAAACCCCCTTCCCAGCCCAAACCTGCCCCTAAATAGATAACCAGTCAGACTTTCACCCTTAAAACCCCCTTCCCAGCCCAAACCTGCCCCTAAGTAGATAACCAGTTAGACTTTCACCTTTAAAACCCCCTTCCCAGCCCCCAAATGGATATCTTGTTAGACTTTCACCCCTAACATCCCTTCCCAGCCCAAACCTGCCCCTGAGTAGATAACCAGTTAGACTTTCACCCCTAAAGCCCCTTCCCACCCCAAAACTGCCCCAAGGTGGACCTTCAGCCCAGCTTTCCCAGCAGCTGCCTGTGAGACCACCTTGGTTTCCTGCATGACAGCAGCAGGGACGAGAGGAATACAAGGTCCGCACGAAGAGGTTTCGCCATCCTCCTCGTGGTTCATCTGCCTCATCATCCAGGATTATAGGTCAGGGAGGGGGCTCCAAATGCGTTGCCTACTGCTTGGCATGCATTAGTCATCCTTCCCCTCTCGAAATGCCGGTGAAAGGCGCCCGAGGAGAGGGCACTGAATAGCAAACAAGAGGCGGCAGGCAGCCGGCGCCGCGGGGAGGCTGCGATGTGTTCATCCCCGGCGGCAGGCAGCCGCGGCCCTGCAGCGGAGAAATCAGGGAGCATTCACACGGGGAACAAAAGGGGAGAATTCGGGATGAGCCCCTTCCCTCCAGAGCTCATCAGCACAGCCTTCCTCAAGCCGGATTTTTCTCCCCGCCTTGATGTGCTTGAGGGCTGGGGTGGGGATGGCCAGCAGCTGGCCCTGGAGGGTTGCTCCTTCCTTCCCCAATGGACACTGCTTGCCCTAGGTGTGCCAGCAGCTGGCTGTCTGTCCTGGAGGGTTGCTCCTTCCTTCCCCAATGGACACTGCTTGCCCTAGGTGTGCCAGCAGCTGTCTGTCTGTCTTGGAGGGTTGGTCCATCCTTCCCCAATGGACACTGCTTGCCCTAGGTGTGCCAGCAGCTGGCTGTCTGTCTTGGAGGGTTGGTCCATCCTTCCCCAATGGACACTGCTTGCCCTAGGTGTGCCAGCAGCTGGCTGTCTGTCTTGGAGGGTTGGTCCATCCTTCCCCAATGGACACTGCTTGCCCTAGGTGTGCCAACCACTGTCTGTCTGTCCTGGAGGGCTGGTCCTTCCTTCCTAATGGTCACTGCTTGCCCTAGGTGGGCCAGCAGCTGCCTGTACTGAAGGGAATCTCCCTCCTTCCCCAGTGGACACTGTTTGCCCTAAATGGGCCAGCAAATCTCTGTCTGTCCTAGAGAGCTGCTCTCTCCTTCCCAAAGAACACTGCTTGCCCAAGGTGTGTCAGCAGCTGTCTGGCTGTCCTGTAGGGCTATCCCTTCCTTCCCTGGTGGATGCTGCTTGCCCCCGTGGCATCCACCTCTGCAGAGATGCTGCTCCAGAGGCACATCAGGATAAATATTAGCCTGTGCTGCTGCTCTGTTGTGATGCAGGATGGTGCCCTGCTGTTGCATCCAGCATGCCCTGTGCTCCCCAAAACCATCAGATGAAAAAAAGCCACCTTGAGCCCAAGTTGGGGGTGAAGCATCCTCCAGGCTCAGACAGATTTGAGAGTGCAGCAGCTGCAGGAGGATGAACATCCCTGACCATCCCCAGGCTTTGCCAAGCTGCTCTTCCTGCCTGTGCTGATGCAAGGGAGTGAAAATCTCTTTGTTTGAACCCAAAAGCCCAGCAGAGCTGCTGCAAAGCCTCACTGCACCCAGGGTGCTGCTCTTTGCAAGCAGCCTCTGAGGGCCTGCTGCTTACCTGCCAGCACCAAACAAAACACCAGGAGCTCATTACCCGGCTCAGAGCATCAGTGCAGCTTCCCCAGGCTCCTGCACCAAGCCTGCATCACAAATGAGAGGCAGAAATGCAGGGGGGGGGCCTCGGTGAGTGCTCTCACCTCAGCCAGGAGGGAAGGCAGACAGCTGAAGGGGGGAAGAACTGACACCATGAGCACCAACGAGACAGCAGCTTAAACATAGAATCACAGAGTCATAGAGTCACAGAGTCATAGAATCATAGAGTTACAGAGTCATAGGATCATAGAACCACAGAATCAGAGTCATAGAATCATGGAGTCATAGAATCATAGAGTCATAGAGTCATAGAATCATAGGGTCATAGAATCATGGAGTCACAGAATCATGGAGTCATAGAGTCGTAGAATCATGGAGTCATGGAGTCATAGAGTTATAGAGTCATGGAATCATGGAGTCAGAATCATAGAGTCAGAGAGTCAGAGAATCATAGTCATAGAATCATGGAGTCACAGAATCATGGAGGCATAGAGTCATAGAATCATAGAGTCATAGAATCATAGAGTCACAGAATCATGGAGGCATAGAGTCATAGAGTCATAGAATCATAGAGTTATAGTCATAGAATCATGGATTCATAGGATCATGGAGTCATAGAATCATGGAGTCATAAAATCATAGAGTCATAGAATCATGGAGTCATAGAGTCATGGAGTCATAGAGTCATGGAACCATGGAGTCATAGAGTCATGCAGTCATAGAGTCATGAAGTCATAGAATCATAGAGTCAGAGTCATGGAGTCATAGAATCATAGAATCATGGAGTCATAGAGTCAGAGAACCATAGAATCACAGAGTCATAGAATCATGGAGTCACAGAGTCATAGAATCATAGAGTCAGAGAACCATAGAATCGTAGAGTCATAGAGTCACAGGTTCACAGAGCCATAGCAACACAGAATCACAGAATCATAGAATCATATACTCATAGAGAGGTCTTGGAAGGCACCTCCAAAGGTCATCCAGTCCTACCCCCTCTGCAGTAATCAGGGACATCCTCAACTGCTGCCCAGAAGTAGGATGCCTGAAGTGAACCAGCACAGATAAACCAGTTTGTTGTCATGGTGTTGCACACAGAGCTCTGCAAAAGGGTGGATGGGGATGGGCAGAAATAGCTCTGTGGTCACCCTGCAGCAGGGAGATGGAGCTGCCAAGAACTTCCAGGCAGTGCCATAGAATCATGGGGTGGATGGAAGGGATAGTGCCATAGAATCATGGTTTGGGATGGAAGGGACCTTAAAGATCATCTAGTTCCAAGCCCCCTACCATGAGCAGGGTCACCTCCCACCAGCCCAGGTCACATCCAACCTGGCCTTGAACACCTCCAGGGAAGAGGCATCCACAAGCTCCCTGGGCAACCTGTTCCAGTTTCTCGCCACCCTCACTGGAAAGAGCTTCTTCCTAATCTCCAGTCTAAACCTGCCCTCCTCAAGCTTCAGTCCATTCCCTCCCATCACCCTTGTCAAAAGCCCCTCCCCAGCTCTCCTGTAGATACTGGGAGGCTGCTCTAATGTCTCCCCAGAGCCTCCACTTCTTCAGGCAATGCCATGAGCTGGGACACCATGTGCCAGTAGCAGCACCTTCAGGTTCTCAGCACAGTCCCCATCCCATTCTTTTGCACATGGTCAGATGTGGTACCGTGGCACTCCAGACCCCTGGATGCCTCAGCTGAGGGACCTGGGGTTGTTTAGTCTGGAGAAGAGGAGGCTGAGGGGAGACCTCATTGCTGTCTCCAGCCTGAAAGGAGGCTGGAGCCAGGTGGGGGTTGGTGTCAGGTGATAGTATGAGATGACAGATGGAAAACATCCCAACAGAAGGAAACACCACAAATGATGGAGAAAGGGAAGTAGTGTGCTAAGGACTGTCAGAGGAAGATGCAGAGCTGGGACAGGCTGCCCAGGGAGTCACCATCCCTGGAGGAGTTGAGGAAACATGTGGACATGATTCAGTGGCCATGGTGGTGTTTAATGGCCACGGGTTGATGGTTGGACTCGATGATCTTGGAGGTCTTTTCCAACCCAAACAATCCTATGAAAGGAAACAGCCTGACATTCTGCCAGGGGAGGTTTAGCTTAGAGATAAGGAAAAATTCCAGCTCCCTCAGCTGCTCCTCACCAGCCCAGCTCTCCAGACCCTTGACCAGCTTGGTTGCCCTCCTCTGGACACACTGCAGCACCTCTGCATCCTGTGGAACTCAGTGCACGGGGCAGGAAGCTGGGGCACAGCGCTTTGCATGCAGCCCATGTCTCCCAGCTCAGCCAGCACTGGGGTGGTTGGGTTTTTTTTTCAGCCTCAGCACAGCCCTAATTTACAATCCTCCCAGCCCTGGGATCCTGACATTTCTCCCAATGCCTCTTTCCAACAGGCAATTCTGCACTTCATGAAAATTTGTTTGCCCTTCCTAATCTTCAGCTCTGGCACAGCCTTTTGTGTGGCTCTGCCTGGGCTGCAATCAGAGGGCTTCTCTCCACGTCTGATCCCAACAACCTTCACATTTGTCAGGGCTCTGGTACCTGCCTTTATAAGCTTGCCTGGGAGTCCTCGAGTGGGCTGTGCATACGGATGAGGCTCCTTTGACTCAGATGAGAGGGCCACAGCTGTGTGCCTCTCCACGGCGACCTAAATCGGCTCTGAATGAGGACTCAGACTCCTTTCAAGGCATCCTCCAAGCAAGGAATCCCCAGCCCCAGCCAGCCTGCCAAGGCAGCTTTTCAAAGCCACTGCCTGTGGGTCAGCTGGGTTGCAGGAGGCAGCAGTGCAGGTCACCCTCTGCGAGCAGGCTGGACTGGAAGCATCACAGTATCACAACAGCACAGTAGCACAGTGTATCAGAGGCTGGGAGGGATCATCAGGTCCAACTCCTCTGCCAGAGCAGCATCACCCGGGGTAGTTCACACAGGAATGCATCTAGGTGGGGCTGGAAAGGCTCCAGAGAAGGAGACTCCACAACCTCCCTGGGCAGCCTGCTCCAGGGCTCTGACAGCCCCACTGCAAAGAAGTTTCCCATCATGTTGAGGTGAAATCTTCTGTGTTCAGACTTGAACCTGTTGTTCCTTGTCTGATTACTGTGCACCACCCAAAAGAGCCTGGCCTCCTCTCCCTACCCCCCACCCCTCAGATATTGATACACATTGATCAGATCCCTCTCAGTGTTATCTTCTCCAGACTAAACAGCCCCAGGGCTCTCAGTCTCTCTTCACAGGGGAGGTGCTCAAGTCCCCAAATCATCCTCATGGCTCTCCCTTGGATTCTGTCTGTCTTCAGCGTGTCCTATCTCCACAGCAAATTTTCAGCATTTTCCTCCTCCTGCCTTCTGCTCTTTTTTTCTTAGACAATTCTCTCTCTCTGGGTTTCTTTTCACTCCTCAATCACGGAAGCAGAGATTTGAAGACCAGGGGCTCCAACAGGACTCATCTCTTCAGGCACTGGAGCAGCAATTACCCCACCACCCCTTGCCCAGCACTTGCAGCTTCATTTCTTGTCTCCTCAAGTGCTGCGGGTGCAAGAACAAAGGTAGATAGTGGTGTAGGGATGGGATGGGGTCAGGTGGGATGGGAGCCATCACAATGGTGTCCCTAAGTGAGACATAGAATCACAGAAGTGTCAGGGTTGGATAGGATCTCAAGGCTCAGCCAGTTCCAACACCCCTGCCATGGCCAGGGACACCTCACACTACAGCAGCTTGCTCACAGCCACATCCAGCTCCCTGGGCAACCTGTGCCAGGCTCTCACCACCCTCATGGGGAACAACTTCCTCCTCACATCCAATCTGAATCTACCCACTTCTAGTTTTACTGCTTTCCACCCCCCAGTCCTATCACTCCCTGACACCCTACAAAGTCCCTCCCCAGCTTTCTTGGAGCCCCCTGCAGATCCTGGAAGGCCACAAGAAGGTCTCCCTGGAGCCTTCTCCTCTCCAGCCTGCACAACCCCAACTCTCTCAGGCTGTCTCCAGAGCAGAGCAGCTCCAGCCCTCTGCTCATCCTCGTGGCCCTTCTCTGGACACCTTCCAGCACCTCCAGATGCTTCCTGGCACAGAGGCTCCAGAGCTGGACACAAAGCTCCAGCTGTGGTCTCAGCAGAGTGGAGCAGAGGGGCAGAATCACCTCCCTGGCCCTGCTGGCCACACTTCTTTTGACCACCATGTTCCTCATCAATGATTGAGGTCTACTCCAGGGAATCACAGCATGGCACCTCTTCTGCTCTCCACCTTCATTCTTTATCCATCAGCAGCCAACAGTTACTTTGGTGACATGCAGAGTGGTCCAGGTTTGACAAAGATACTTTGCAGCACCATCTCCATTCTGAGCACAAAGGAGTAAAGATGCAGAGGGAGTCTGGTGGCAAGCTGGCCTGGAGGAAGAGGGCTATCCATGCACAGGAGGCCACAGCAGAAACTCCCAATCTCCTCTGTGTGGATAATTAGAGTGAAACAGGTTTTCCTCCAGACACCCTGAGGAGGAAGTGTGGAGCTACATGAGCTGTTTTGTACTCACCACATTGGAAGCTCAGCTTCTAAGGTCTGAACTCTCCATACAGGAAAGGAGGACAGCAGTGTGCAGGTCTCTTGCTATGCATGGCCTGTTGTCCTGCTTTGAGCTAGAGCAGAACCAGTTCTGCTCAGTGCTGTCACTTCCCAGCTCAGGCTCTGCTCAGTCCTGGCACTTACTGCAGTCCAGGGCAGGTTTGCACAGCCAGGGGCTGCTTCCAGCAGGGAGAAGCTGATGAGAAGAGTTCTTGCCAAGGGCTGGGCTGCAGAAAGGCTCTGCCTGAGACTTGCTCCTCTGCAGACCAAGGACACTGCCACAGCTTGTGCCTCACCTTGGGGTGCAGGAAGTCAGAGGTGGCAGCTGCAGGGAGGAGCAGACAGGACAGGTGACCCTCAGCTGCCCAACAAGGGATTGCAGCCCATGGATGGCATCTTCAGGAGCAAGCCATGGTCTAGTCATGAGGTCTGTGGTGAGAGGTTGGACTTGATGATCTTTGAGGTCTCTTCCAACCTTGGTGATACTGTGATACTGTGAAGAGGACACAGTCTCAAGCTGTGCCAGGGGAGGTTTAGGCTTTATGTTAGGAAGAAGTTCTTCACAGAAAGCGAGATTTGCCATTAGAATGTGCTGCCCATGGTCTAGTTGATTGGATAGGGCTGGGTGATAGGTTGGACTGGATGATCTTGGAGGTCTCTTCCAACCTGGCTGATTCTATGATTCTATGATCCCAGGGTCAAGCTCTTCTTCCATTGCAGGTGTCCCAAAAGGAATCTGTCTGTTCTGCCTTTGATCCTGATCTGTGTGTTCCTGAATCCAGTTCCAGAATCCAGCTCCCAAATCTGGTTCCCATTTGCTGCTGAGTCCATCCTGGGACTTGCCCAGTGCCTGCCCCCAGCATCAGTGGTGCCATCATTGCCCTCAGGGGTTGGGTTCCATATTGGTTTGTGTCTCTTTGTTTGATTGCATTGTTCTCATTTCCATCCCAGCTGGTTCAGTTCCTTTCCCAGCCCATCAGCCTCTCTCTCTTCTTCTCTTTCCCTTCCCTTTGAGAAGGCAGAGGGTTCACAGAGAGCCTCTGGCACCCATCTGGTGGCCAGCCCAGCCCTGACCTTTAACCTCTGTGAGGTCTGGACACAGAAGGCTTCTTGAGAGCAGCTTTAATGGAGTGTGATTGTTTCACACCAAAGGGGTTCAGAAGTTAAAGAGTAAGGAGGAGCTTTCTGAAGCTCCCTCAGCAGTCAGGGCTGAGATTCCCTGGAATTGTGATGAACAGCTGGAGAAGACTGGGGACAGGGGTTGGTCACAAGGCAGTAGAAAGTAGCCTCTGCAGTGGCAGTGGTGAGGCCTGAGCTCCTTGCTGGGTGAACACTCTTTAGTTGAATTGGGAAGAGGAGAATCATTTTGAAGTCCTATTGAAGAAATCTGAGGAGTGCAGCACTCGATGTGAAAATGATGCAGATGAGAGAGAGCTTCTGAACTGCAGCAGATGAAACAAGGTGAAACCATGGAGGAATTTGCAGCTCATCAAGGTTCTGAAGAGGCAATTTTGCAATTATGGGTGCTGAAGCTTCAGCGAGAGCCTGAAGTCTGATTGTGATCTGGGACAAAAAAATTGCAGACAGAGATGACAGGAAGGGCCTCACTTAACCCTCTACAAAGCAATTAGAGCTGCCTGATCCAAGAAACCCACACTCAGGCTGCTCTGAAGGTTGTGGAGGACTGGCGTGGCTTTGGCACGGAGGGCATGGCAGGGAATCCAAAGTGGCACAAGACAGGAGCAGTGGTGAGACACAAACAGATGCAGAGCTGGAGCTGGAGACCAGCAGAGGCAGAGAATTCTACAGCTGCCTTGCTTGGAAGAGACCTTTAAGATCCAGCCATTCTCTAACTCTACCAAGCCTGGTGCTAAACCACAGCCCTCAGCACCACATCTCTGCAGCTTTTAAGCACTTCCAGGGATGGGGATTCTGCCACCTCCCTGGGCAGCCTGTGCCAGGCTTTGAGAACCCTTTCAGTCAAGAAGTTTCTTCTAATTTCCAACATAAGCCTCTTCTGGTGCAACTTGAGGCCATTTCCTCTTGTCCTGTCACTTATTACTAGGGACAGGATGCAAACCCCCACCTCACTGCAACCTCCTTTCAGGGAGCTGCAGAGAGCAATGAGGTCTCCCCTCAGCCTCCTCCAGGCTGAACACCCCCAGCTCCCTCAGCTGCTCCTCCCCAGCCCCGTTCTTCAGACCCTTCCCCAGCTTGGCTGCCCTTCTCTGGACCTGCTCCAGCTCCTCAATGTCCTTCTTGGAGTGAGGAACCCAAACCTGAACCCAGTACTCAAGGTATACTCAAGGTGCTGAGTACAGTAGGACAGTCCCTGTCCTGCTCCTGTTGCCCACACCATTGCTGATCCAAGCCAGGATGCTGTTTGCCTTCTTGGCCACCTGGGCACACACAATGGCTCATCTTCAGCTGCTGTCATCCCACACCCCCTCTGCTGGGCAGTTTCCAGCCGCTCTGCCCCATGCCTGGAGCCTTCTTGATCATGTTGTGACCCAAGTGCAGGACCCAGCAAAAGGCAGCTCTTTGGTCCACCAAACCTCTGCCTGGTGGCACAGAGCAGTGCACACCTACCTCCTCCACCCATGGCTACCCTTCTGGATCAGCCCAACCCATGCCCTCTCCTATGAGAGAGGCTTCTGCCAAACTCCCTGCTCCTGCCCTTGAGTGATGGCTGCCCAGCAATCTCCAGTGCAGCTTAATTTGATAATAACCCTGAGCCAGTTTAAATGCTTCAATCATGCCACCTCTTAATCATCTTCTCTCAGAACAAAATAATCCCACTTTGCTTAATCTGTTCTCCTGTGGAAATCCTGTCACTCCTTTATTGTCTAAATGACTCTACACTGTGCTCTCTCCAACACAAAAATATCTGCCAGTGACAAAAACAGGACACAGCTCCCTGTGTGGTCTACAGCAGCGCCGTGCCACAGCGTCTGTAACCTTGGGGAGCATCTTGTGAAGGGTTGGCACCTCTGCTGCACCTCTGTGGATGAAGGCAATGTCAGTTTACCCAGTCCTCTGCAGGAATGCCTTCATGGGTACAAGCTGGAACACAGCAGCTCCCACCTCAATGTGAGGAAAAACTTCATTGCTCTAAGGGTGGCAGAGCCCTGGAGTAGGCTGCCCAGGCAGGTTGTGGAGTCTCCTTCACTGGAGACTTTCAAGACTCTTCTGGATGCACTCCTATCTGACCCTGCTTTGGCAGCTGGGCTGAACTCAAGGATCTCCAGAGGCCCCTTCCAGTCCCTACCATTCTATGATTCCACCCCTGGACTGCTGCAAGGCTGTCTCCCATCTCACCTGCATCCTCCATATCTGAGGCATATGGACAAGCTGTGGTGTGGAGGAAGCCACCTGAGATGTGGATGGTTGCAAATCACTTAGGAAACTGCTTGGTTGGTCATTTTCCCTGGAGACACTAAGAATGCAGACATGTGGGGTTTGACCTGAGGGAATGGCCTTGAGGATAGGAGACCAGCAGTGTCTGGGGAAGAGGACAGCACACTGAAAGTGTGAAGAGGGCTACAAAGCTGCTGAGGGGCCTGGAGCAGCTCTGGGAGGAGCAAAGGCTGAGAGCCCTGGGGGTGCTGAGCCTGCAGAAGAGCAGCCCCAGAGGGGAGCTGAGCAATGCTCAGCAAGAGAGAAAGGAGCTGTGGGGGGCAAGAGGCTGGGGCCAGACTCTACTCAGTGGTGCCCAGGGACAGCACAAGGGGCAATGGGCATAAAGTGGTACTCAAGAGGTTCCATATGAAGAGGGGAAGAAAGGTGTTTAGTGTGGGGGTGCTGGAGGCCTGGAGCAGGCTGCCCAGAGAGGTTGTGGAGTCTCCTTGTGTGGAGAGCATCCAACCCCCCCTGGGCATTGTGCTGCTGGGCAAGCTGCTGTGGGTGCCGTGCTGGAGCAGGGGGCTCAGACTAGATGATCTCCAGAGGTCTCTTCCAACTCCACCACACTGAGATTCTATGATTCTATGACTTCAAAAGGTGCTGCAGACTGCAATAAAATTCTGTACTGCACAGAGAGCTCTCTGTAAGGCAGCAGCAAGTCCTGGTTCGTCCTTCTCTGGCCCACAGAATGCTCTGTACAGCCAACATTGTCACTTGGGTAGCTGCTGTCAGGAGAGAGGGAAGCAGAAGATTTCAAATCAAGGCATCTGCAGAAGGTTGTCAGGATGTCCTGGCTGCACTCACATGATTTTTCTTGGTTGGTTTGGGTTTTTTTCTGCCAGAAATGCAATTTCTGATGAAAAACATCAAATCAAGACGAGGTCTTTCCACACTCATTTCACCACTGGGATGCAGGGTTTGAGGGGGAACAGGAAAAGCCTCTCCCAGAATTCATGAAAGCCACCATCAGTGGTTTCATCACAGTCTGGGAGAGGTTGTTTTGTGGTTCTCTTTTTATTTGCCTGGAGAAAGGACAGAGATGAATCCATCTACAGGAAATCTTTTACTCTCAGGGCTGATTTCCCCCAAGATCTCTGGGGGTTTGTTTAAGAATGTGCTGCCCAGGGAGGTGGTGGAGTCACCATCACTGGAGGTGTTTAAGAAGAGGCTGGATGAGGCACCTGGTGCCATGGTTTAGTTGATTAGATGGTGTTGGGTGATAGGTTGGACTTGATGATCTCAAAGGTCTTTTCCAACCTGGTTAATTCTGTTCTGTTCTATTCTACTCCATTCCATTCTATTCTATTCTATTCTATTCTATTCTATTCTATTCTATTCTATTCTATTCTATTCTATTCTATTCTATTCTATTCTATTCTATTCCTATTCTGTTTCTATTTCCATTCCATTCCTCTCCTCTTCTCTTCTCTTCTCTTCTCTTCTCTTCTCTTCTCTTCTCTTCTCTTCTCTTCTCTTCTCTTCTCTTCTCTTCTCTTCTCTTCTCTTCTCTTCTCTTCTCTTCTCTTCTCTTCTCTTCTCTTCTCTTCTCTTCTCTTCTCTTCTCTTCTCTTCTCTTCTCTTCTCTTCTCTTCTCTTCTCTTCTCTAAAAAGGTGTTAAGAACAGCATTTGCTGAGAGAGTTGGGGTATTTCAGAGAGCCTGGAGAAGAGGAGGCTCAGGGGAGACCTTATTGCTCTCTGCAACTACCTGAAGGGAGGTTGTAGCCAGGTGGGGGTTGGTCTCTTCTCCCAGGCAAGCAGCACCAGAACAAGAGGACACAGTCTCAAGCTGTGCCAGGGGAGGTTTAGGCTTAATCTTAGAATGAAGTTCTTCACAGAAAGAGTGATTGGCCTTTGGAATGTGCTGCCTGGGCAGGTGGTGGAGTCACCATCACTGGAGGTGTTTAAGAAGAACCTGGATGAGGCACTTAGTGCCATGGTTTAGTTGATTAGATAGGGTTGGGTGATAGGTTGGACATGATGATCTTGGAGGTCTCCTCCAACCTGGTTGATTCTGTGATTCTGCTGTTTCACTCCCACACAAGCAACAAACAGAGAGAGGCAGCTCCTGGGTGCTTGTTGCATTCTTTGTCACAAATCCTTCTGCCTAACTCCACAAACACACACAGCGCCCGGCTCGGGCATGGCTCTGTGGAGGCACCAGGCAGAGGGAGAGGCTGCAATCCAGGGGCCAAATATCCTCTCCAGCAGCATGAGGCTGTGACTGAGAAGCACTCAGACCACTGGAAGGCCAGTGGCATCCTGGCCTGCATCAGGAACAGTGTGGCCAGCAGGAGCAGGGAAGTCATTCTCTGCCCTGTGCTCAGCACTGGTCAGGTCACACCTTGAGTCCTGTGTCCAGATCTGGGCCCCTCAGTATAGGAAGGACATTGAGACACTTGAAGGTGTCCAGAGAAGGGCAACAAAGCTGGGGAGGGGTCTGGAGCACAGCCCTGTGAGGAGAGGCTGAGGGAGCTGGGGTTGCTTAGCCTGGAGAAGAGGAGGCTCAGGGGTGACCTTATTGATGTCTACAACTACCTGAAGGGAGGTCGTAGCCAGGAGGGGGTTGGTCTCTTCTCCCAGGCAAGCAGCACCAGAACAAGAGGACACAGTCTCAAGCTGTGCCAGGGGAGGTTTAGGCTCGAGGTGAGGAGAAAGTTCTCCCCAGAAAGAGCAATTGGCCATTGGGATGTGCTGCCCAGGGAGGTGGTGGAGTCACCATCCCTGCAGGTGCTCAACAAAGGCTTGGATGTGGCACTTGGAGCCATGGTTTAGTTGTCAGGAGGTGCTGGGTGACAGGTGACAGGTTAGACTTGACGATCTCTGAGGTCTTTCCCCACCTGGATGATTCTGTGATTCTGTGTGATTCTGTGACTCTGGATCCCGTAGTGCAGCTGGTATCTCCCATCAGCACTCCCCATGGAGGCTGGACAATTCTTTCCTCCCAGTCCACTCTCGTGTAGTTATCATTACCAGACAGGGTTTTTTTTCCCTGTTGTTCCGCCAGTGCAAGGAGGCCAGGCTGGAGCTCAAATAATGAATAGGTGCCTTTTAGTGGAGTTCATTGATTTGGGAGAGAGACAGCATTTCATACCCTTGATTGATCTCCTGAATAACCATCGGCTCTGCAAGCTGGGCAGAGGAGCTTTGATTCTCTCTCTGCTGTGAGATTTATTTCCCCAGCACGCCGGAGTGTGACTGACTGCGGCACGCTGCCTGCCGTCGGGCTGCCTGCACCTCTCCTGGCTTCACAGCCACCTTCCAGAGCCAGGGAGAAGACACTGCCTGTTTAACATGTGGAATGTGTGGCCAGCAGGATAAAGGAGGTTCTCCTTGGACACTACTCTGCCCTGGTGGGGCCACATCCAGAGAGCAAGGTCCAGCTCTGGGATCCCCAATTCGAGAGAGACAGGGAACTGCTGAAGAGAGTCCAGCAGAGGATACAGAGGTGCTGAGGGGCCTGGAGCAAAGGAGGACCTGTGAGGAGCAAAGGCTGAGAGCCCTGGGGGTGCTGAGCCTGCAGAAAAGCAGCCCCAGAGGGGATCTGAGTATTGCTCAGCAAGAGATAAAAGGTTGGGGGGCGAGAGACTGGGGCCAGACTCTGTTCAGTGGTACCCTGGGACAGCACAAGGGGCAATGAGCACAGCCTGGCACCCAGGCAGTTCCATGTGAAGAGGAGGAGCAAGTTGTTTGGTGTGAGGGTGCTGGAGGCCTGGAGCAGGCTGCCCAGAGAGGTTGTGGAGTCTCCTTGTGTGGAAAGCTTCCAACCCCCCCTGGGCATTGTGCTGCTGGGCAAGCTGCTGTGGGTGCCCTGCTGCAGCAGGGGGCTTGGATTGGATGGATGATGCTCAGTGGTCCCTTCCAACCCCATCATGAGGGGATTCTGTGACAGACCAGGCTTCAGCAAGGAGGATGTATGGCTGAGTTTTTCTGGTAGAGTAAGGGATGGGTCTCCTTGGGTAGCACCACCATGACTGTGGTATCCCTACTCCTCTGGCCAAGAGGTTCTCCAGCAAGGCCACATTCTAAAGGAGTGGAGTTCAGTTAAACTATCACATGAGTGATAGCCTGGGGTCTGACCTGGGTTCAGACTCAGTATCATCAAAGCCTGGAGGAGTTCAGGAGGCAGAAGTGATGCAGGGTGAGTTTGGAACAGGGGAGAGGCTTTCAGACAGGTTGCTAGGAGGCAGGAGGAGGACTTCTCCTCTCTGCAGAGGACTGGTGGCTCCCAGCTGGTGCCCTGCGGGGCCACCAGCGCTGTTGGTCACATTGCTTGAGGGCTCTTCCCCAGTCATCAAGCAGAGCCCAGCGAAGGCATTGATGTGAGGGCAGAATGTCCTCTGTTGGGTGTTTTCATCTATTTATTTCTCTGCTTTCAGATAAATATTTGATAACTTTTCTGGGATTAAGCCCTCTGATCGGGGCCCTGCTGATTTATTTATGCACACACTCCCTCCACTGCGGCACTCTGCTGCAGCAGGTGGAGGTGTCCTGGTGGCCAAGGCATCAGCACAAGCACAGCTGTAGTGGTGCCATGGGCAGTGGCACTGAGGCACTCTCAGCACCAAGCTGTGTGGTGCAGCTGACAGCTGGAGGGAAGGGATCCATCCAGAAAGACCTGGGCACACTGCAGAGCTGGGCCCAAACCAACCTCAGGAGGTTCAACAAGGCCAAGGGCAAGGTCCTGCAGCTGGCTCAGGGCAATCCCAGGCACTGATATAAGCTGGACAGGGACTGGCTTGAGAGCAGCCCTGAAGAAAAGGCCTTGGGGGTGCTGGGGGGGGAGAAGCTCAGCAGGAGCCAGCAGTCAGCACTTGCAGCCCAGAGAGCCAAGCAGAGCCTGGGCTGCAGCAAGAGAAGTGTGGCCAGCAGGGGAGGGAGGGGATTCTGACCCTCTGCTCTACTCTGCTGAGACCACAGCTGCAGCTCTGGGGCCAGGTCTGGAGCCTCTGTGCCAGGAAGGAGCTGGAGGTGCTGGAAGGTGTCCAGAGAAGGGCCACGAGGATGAGCAGAGGGCTGGAGCTGCTCTGCTCTGGAGACAGACTGAGAGAGTTGGGGTTGTGCAGGCTGGAGAGGAGAAGGCTCCAGGGAGACCTTCTTGTGGCCTTCCAGTATCTGAAGAGGGCTCCAAGAAAGCTGGGGAGGGACTTTGTAGGGTGTCAGGGAGGGATAGGACTCCAGGCAAAGGAGCAAAACAAGAAGTGGGGAGATTGAGATTGGATGTGAGGAAGAAGTTGTTGCCCATGAGGGTGGTGAGAGCCTGGCACAGGTTGCCCAGGGAGGTGGTGGCAGCCTCATGCCTGGAGGTGTTTGCAGCCAGGCTGGCTGTGGCTGTGAGCAAGCTGCTGTAGTGTGAGGTGTCCCTGGCCATGGCAGGGGGGTTGGAACTGGCTGAGCCTTGAGGTCCCTTCCAGCCCTGACACTTCTGTGATTCTATGTAATCCTGGCCAGACACATGGACCAGAGCTTTTTTGCCTCTTGCTGTGGTGGCATCCAGGGTAGGTCAGAAGAATCCCATCCCAGAAGTGACTTTTGCCTCCCCATTGATTCCCAGACTGTCTAGACAGCGGGTCTGCAGGTGACAGCCACACTGCCAGCACCAGCAGTGTCACAGCTTCACAGAGAATGGGGCTGGGGAGGAGCAGCTCATGGACCTGGGGGTGTTTAATCTGAGGAAAAGGAGGCTGAGAGGAGACCTTGTTGATCTCTACAGCTCCATGACAAGAGGCTGAAGTGATATGGGGGTTGGTCTCCCATGTAACCAGTGATAGCACAAGAGGGAATGGTCTCAGGTTGCACCAGGGGAGGTTTAGGTGGGACATTAGGACCATTGTTTTCACTGGAAGGATTGTCAGGCACGGGCACAGGCTGTCCGGGGAGCTGCTTGAAGCCCTGGAGGTGTTTTAAAGCCATGTAGATATGGTGTTTGGGGTATGGCTTAGTGGTGGCCTTGGTAGAGTAGGGTTAGTGGCTGGACTCGATGGTCTTGAAGGTCTTTTCCAACCTAAACCATTCTCTGATTCATCCTTGGGCTCAGACTGCAGCAGGTTTGTCCTGTCTTGCGCAGGCACACCACCCCTACCTGAGACCAAAATACTTTTGGGCTTTGACTGAGGATGGGAAGAGCCTAAAAACAAAGAATCAACTTTCTTCCTGCCTGACTGCAGTGTTTGTTTCACGAGAGCCTGAGAGAAGGCTCCAGACTCAAACAAACTCCTCCCTGTGCACAGGGAGAGGTCTCCAGGCTGCCTTCCGCCTGGTGCCTGGAGGATGGGGAAGGAGCTCAGCAGAGCTCCTCAGCATCTGCTCAGCCTATCTGGGAAGCACAGGATGAATGCTTAAAAAGGGCACCAGAGCACACAAAGCAGTTCTGCCCCACTGGGCTGCTAACAAAAGCAATTAGCTGGTGGAGGTGGGAACGGGGACTTTGGGCTCTGCTTATACAGCTGATTAGGGGATCAGCTGTCAGTCTTGGCCTCTCCTTGAAGCAATCCCCACACCATGGCTAAGAGCCAGAGAAGAAAACAGCTCTGAAAGGCCAAGGCTTGGCATCTCACTGCAAGGCTGGAGACTTCAGGCTGGCTCCGTGTCAGGCGCTGGCCACTGTATTTGCATGCTTGGAAAGGCCAGCAAGGAGCTAGCAGAGGTTGGGATTTTTTGCACTGCTTTCACACTATTGTCTTCTTTCCTGCCAGGACACTCATTCCAGCTTCTTCCAATCTCACTTCTACCATTTTTCTGAGCTCCACATTTCCTGGGGACAACAGCTCCAGGATCCCTTCTTGCAGAGCAACATAGGAAAAGCCATGCCTGGTGCCTGCAGTCACAGAATCCCAGCATGGGTAGAGCTAGAAGGGACCTCTGGGGATCATCCAGTCCAAGACCCCTGCTCCAGCAGGGCACCCACAGCAGCTTGCCCAGCAGCACAATGCCCAGAGGGGGGGTGGAAGCTCTCCACACAAGGAGACTCCACAACCTCTCTGGGCAGCCTGCTCCAGGCCTCCAGCACCCTCACACCAAACAACTTTCTCCTCCTCTTCAGAGGGAACCTCCTGAGTTCCAGTCTGCGCCCATTGCCCCTGGTGCTATCCCTGGGCACCACTGAGCAGAGTCTGGCCCCAGCCTCCTGACCCCACCCTTTATCTCTTGCTGAGCATTGCTCAGCTCGCTTCTGGGGCTGCTCTTCTGCAGGCTCATCAGCCCCAGGGCTCTCAGCCTTTGCCCCTCACAGAGCTGCTCCAGGCCCCTCAGCATCTTCACAGCCTTCCAGCAGTCATTACTGCCTGACAAGCACACACCACTCACATCCATTTTGCTCCTCTACTCCATGCCCCATCACAGGCTGCTTCTCTCCAGGACCCCACCAGAAGGACACCAAGAGCCTCAATGCTTTTAGTGTGTCCCTGCCCTTCCCCTGCACCAGGCAGAAGCCACGGTCAGGGCAGGTGCTGCTAATGGAAGCCATCCTCAGAGAGGCCACTGATAATGCTGCATTAATGTCCTCCTGTCACTGCCCTGTCTGCTGCTGATGAGCTTGGAGGCTGATGCAAGCCAGTGTGGAGTCTGAGTCACCCAGGTCTGCTTTCATGGAGGATGAGGGGCTGCCAGGGAGAGCTCAGGGGGCAAAGGAGCCACTGCAGGGTGTCTGGCACAGAGCTGTGCCAACAGATGCTTTGGGAATGTGTGGCAAAACAGGTGGGCAGACAGAGGTGTGTGCTGCAGCTGCAGGGCCATGGCCACTTCCCAGACTCCACAGGCAGGAGGGAGAGTGGGCAAAGCCCAGGCACTTTCCAGATTGCTGGGGGCTGTGCCTGGGCTGTCATCCTTAGGGAGGTTCAGCATCATCAGCATCATTACCTTGGAGGTGTGCAGCACTGCCACCTCCCTGCACTCTGCCCTGTGCAGGCAAACCCTGCTCTCATCCAGTGACAGCAGGGCCTGTCCTCTCCTGATTGAATCCCCAACACCTCAGCCTGGCAAAACCTTTAGGGAAAGGATTCCAGTTTCTGAGGAGCTCCTCTGTGTGGCAATCCCTCTTCGTGGCAATCCCAGTTCTGGGGTCAGTCAAAGGAGGGGTCAGTCAAAGGAAGAATCAGTCAAAGGTAGAATCAGTCAAAGGTAGAGTCAGTCAAAGGAAGAATCAGTCAAAGGTAGAGTCAGTCAAAGGTAGAGTCAAAGGTAGAGTCAGTCAAAGGTTGAGTATCTTCTTGCATTGGGATTCTTTATGTGCCCTGGAGGTTATCTTGGCCACTTCCCATGCTGGATGGGAGAGCCATTTGCCAAGAGGATGCTGACCTGAAGGCTTACTTGAGTGAGAATCCTCTCCCATCCTCTGCTGACATTTGGCCTGGATGATGCAATTTTAGCCCCAGATCAACTTGTCTTACCAACTCCCTCAGTCACTCTCAGTTGTCATGGATAAGAGGAAAGACACCCTGGCTCCTTCTGAAATCCCACAGGGCATAGGCAACCCTGAGGTCCTTTCCTGCCATGTCCCTTTTCTGCACAGGGAAGCCAGAGTGACTTCCTTCCAAATCAAGGAGCCTAGCAGACAGCCCAAGCACTAGCAGCACAGTGTCTGGGGGGCTGCCTGCCTGGCCAGGGCTGAAGACAGTTTCCTGAGGCTCAACAGAGCTCTGGACAACCTCATCTAGTTGAGGATGCCCCTGCTGACTGCAGCGGGGGTTGGACTAGATGACCTTTGGAGGTCCCTTCCAACATAAACCCTTCTGTGATTCCCAGAGAGTTGGACCCTGAAAAGCTTTGTTCCTTGGATTTCCAGGCTGGCATCACTTCTCCTAGCATCATCATGGTGTTTCCTGGGGGCTGAATTAGTACTGAGCAACATGAGTTTGACAGTCTGGGCTTTCAGACAAACACAGAGCCTTGTTCTGGAGCAGTGGGAAGAGCTCAACATGAAGGTCCAGCAGTAAGGGGATGACATGCTTGACAAACTCAAGACACAACTGCCTGCTGAGGTACCTCCAGCAACAAGCACAGGGCTGGGTTGGTGGGATGGGAAAGCAGCATTTTCATCCAGATAAAACAGAGATTGGACTGACTTACAGAGAATAAATGGGAAGAGAGAAAGAAAGAAGCTGTGAGGTGAGCACAGGAATGTTGTGGGAGCTGGAGCTCCTCTCCTAAGGAGACAGACTGAGAGAGGTGGGGCTGTTCAGTCTGGAGAAGAGAAGGCTCCCAGGAGACCTTCTTGTGGCCTTGCAGGATCTGCAGGGGGCTCCAAGAAAGCTGGGGAGGGACTTTGTAGGGTGTCAGGGAGTTATAGGACTGGGGGGGGATGGAGCAAAACTAGAAGTGGGGAGATTGAGATTGGATGTGAGGAAGAAGTTGTTCCCCATGAGGGTGGTGAGAGCCTGGCACAGGTTGCTCAGGGAGGTGGTGGCAGCCTCATGCCTGGAGGTTTTTGCAGCCAGGCTGGATGTGGCTGTGAGCAACCTGCTGCAGTGTGAGGTGTCCCTGCCCATGGCAGGGGGATTGGAACTGGCTGAGCCTTGAGGTCCCTTCCAACTATAACAGTTGGAAGAAATGGGATGGAGAAACTGCTGCAGAGGTTGCACCACAGGGGATGAGGGAAGGCACAATCCATACAAGAAGGAGATGATTTTGTCCAGTAGATGGGGAGGAGAACAGTCCCAGCCCTGGGGCAAATTCAGAGCATCCTGCTGAGAGGAAGAGGCTCTGGCAGAGGCATTGGCTCAAGCATCAATGTGTGGTGCACAAGGAGACTCAGCACCATGGAACCCAGGGATGAGTGGAGGGTGAGGGCTCCTCAGGACCAGGGTGGGCTTCACGGCAGGGAACGGCGGGAAGGACTCCAGGATCTACAGGGGTGAAGGCTGGTGGGGAGAAGCCTTGACTCAAACGCTGCTGGAGGATGGAGAAGGAGGAGGAAGGGCTGCCCTTGGAGCCACAGACCTTTCTTCTCCCCCTCCCCTTCCCCCACTTGACATTTGGAGTGTGAACGTCTCTCCGTGTTGGGCGCTGGCGGAGATGGTTTCTGCTGGAAGGAGAAGGAGGTGCCGACAGCAGCAGCCGCAGGGACGCAGCTTTCCTCTAATGAACTAGAAAATAGTTTCCCTTTAATACTGATCATCCTGGAAGCCAGCTGAAGTGAATGTGATTTACATAAAGATGAAGCCGCTCGGCGCTCTCCTCTCCAGCAGCAGCGGCGGGAGGGTGGCTCGGCAGGAGCGGCGGCAGCAGCAGCCAGCAGCACAGGACCTCAGCTGGGATGCTCTGCACCAGCCCGGGCTTGGCGAGCGCTGCCAGGTGCCTCTGCATCCCGACAGGCAGCAGAGAGCTGTGCCCTGCACCAGCGCCTCTGGCTGCCTCTGGGAGCCCACCAGGAGGGTTGGCTGCAGCTTCCCCTCTCCCCCTCCCCCTCCCCAAACTGCTAACCCGTCCCACCTCAGCCTGGCTCCTGGCTGCGGTGAGCTGCTGGATGCTGCTGCCACCCACCTGCCGTCCCCAGCAGGGCTCTCTGACTTGCAGCAGGCAGACTGCACAGTCACAGTCCCAGCGTGGTGGGGTTGGAAGGGAGCTCTGGAGACTGTCCAGTCCAACGCCCCTGATAGGATCACCTAGAGTAAATCATCCAGAAACACCATGGCCGGGGGGGTTTGGAAGCTCTCCACACAAGGAGACTCCACAACCTCTCTGGGCAGCCTGCTCCAGGCCTCCAGCACCCTCACACCAAACAAGTTCCTCCTTCTGTTCAGATGGAACCTCCTGGGTTCCAGTTTGTGCCCAAAGCCCCTTGTCCTGTCACAGTACATCCCTGAGAAGCATCTGGCTCCATCCTCCTGACCTTGACCCTGTAGATATTTACAAGCATGACTGAGATCCACCCCACCTCAGCCTCCTCTTCTGCAGGAATTGTGGCCATGCACAAAGCCAAGCTGGGAGGTTGACCTGTCTGGAGGGAAAAAAGCAACTAACTATGACCCAACCCCCAGCAAGAACATCAGTTCCAGGACAGAGGAAGAAGTTCTGTAGCACCCTGGCTTGTCTGACAAGCTGAGAGTCCGTCTCATGCTACTCACTGGAGATCAAGATGTGAAAGCAGCAGAGCTCCTCAGGTATTCTGCTCCTAGCATCCTCTGGGTTATATTCCCTGCCAGACTTGCAGCACAGGCTTAGCTCTGCCACGGCTGCTGCCTGTTTGCACTGGGAATCACCTCCCTGGATGATAGGCACACCAAAGAGATGGCTCAGCTTGCTCTCTGCCAGCCCTTCCCCACGCACAAGCACAAGCACCATGCAGTGAGGCTGTGCGCAGCCCCTGTGCCACCCTGCTGCTCCATGCTCTGCTCTCCCAGGCTGTCTGCACAGTCAGTGCCCACCAAGCACCCTCCTGGTGTGCTCCTGAGCTTGCCAACTTGGGCACCTGAGCACATTCAGAATCAGAGGAGAGTTTGGGGTGGAATGGGACCTTTAAAGGTCATCCAGTCCACCCCCACGCCCCCTGCAGCTAAAGCAGGTCCCTCAGAGCACCAACCAACCCGCCCTGGAATGGTTCCAGGGGTGGGGCAGCTACCACCTCTCTGGGCAGCTTGGATTAGGGTCTCCCCACTCTCAGTGTCAAGCATTTCTTCCTTCTCTCCAGCCTGAATCTCCCTCTTTCAGTTCACACCATCACCCCTTCTCTTGTCAAAACAGGCCCTGCACAAAACTCTGTCCCCAGCTTTCTGCTCAGCCCTTGGAGCACTGCAAGGCCACCAGAATGTCTCCAGGCTGAGCAATCCCAACTCTCTCAGCCTGGCCTCACAGCAGAGGGCTTCCAGCCCTGCCAGCATTGCTGTGGCCTCCTCTGGCCCTGCTCCAGCAGGTCCCTGTCTGTGCTGTGCTAAGGACTGCAGAGCTGCCCCAGCACTTCAGGGAAGGTCTCAGCAAAGGGGAGCAGAGCACAGCAGAGGGGCAGAATCCCCTCCCTGCCCCTGCTGCTAGGGATCAGCCCAGGATGCTGCTGTCTGTGAGCTGTGAGGGCACACTGCTGGCTCATTTCTATAGGTGCAATGAGTGTTGAATTTTACACTCTGCACAAGGCAGGCCACCAATCCTCCAAGGTGCATGTTGAGTGCTTGCTTGTGGCCAAGGTGAAGATGGCTGCAGGCTCCCTGCACATGAAGGAGAGCTGTGATGCAGAGATTCTGGATGTTCACTGAGAATCACACAATGCATTGGGTTGGAAGGGACCCTCAAGGGTCTACTTGTCCTGCAGCCAGCAGGGGCATCTCCAACCCCATCAAGTCTGACCTTGAATGCTTACAGGGATCAGGGCTCAACCACATCCTTGGGCAATCTGTTCCAGTATTTCTCCACTCTCATTGTGAAGAACTTCCTCCTGATGCCTAAACACATCCATGTTTGCATTCCCAGGTGTAGGCACTGTAGGCCAATGTGCTCCTGCTCATGGCTCTGCCCTGTGCAGAGTATCTGCCCCTGTGCCAAGACACATGGACTCACCATGCCTGCACCATATGTGACCAGGTAGTGGGGGGTGGGGGGGGGGTGTGGGGGATGGGCACCAAAGACCTTCAAACACTCATCCTGGCTGCTGTCAGTGCAGCTTATGTCCACTCTTGTCCACAAGCCAGCAGCACATGGGAGGAGGACAATGAGCATCAAGAGGAGTGTGGCAAGCAGGGCCAGGGAGGTGATTCTGCCCCTCTGCTCCACTCTGCTGAGACCACAGCTGCAGCTCTGGGGCCAGTTCTGGAGCCTCTGTGCCAGGAAGGATCTGGAGGTGCTGGAAGGTGTCCAGAGAAGGGCCACGAGGATGAGCAGAGGGCTGGAGCTGATCTGCTCTGAGAGAGTTGGGGTTGTGCAGGCTGGAGAGGAGAAGGCTCCAGGGAGACCTTCTGGTGGCCTTGCAGGATCTGAAGGGGGCTCCAAGAAAGCTGGGGAGGGACTTTGTAGGATGTCAGGGAGTGATAGGACTGGGGGCTGGAGCAAAACTAGAAATGGGGAGATTGAGATTGGATGTGAGGAGGAAGTTGTTCCCCATGAGGGTGGTGAGAGCCTGGCACAGGTTGCCCAGGGAGGTGGTGGAAGCCTCATCCCTGGAGATTTATGAGGCCAGGTTGGCTGTGGCTGTGAGCAACCTGCTGTAGTGTGAGGTGTCCCTGCCCATGGCAGGGGGGTTGGGACTGTCTGAGCCTTGAGGTCCCTTCCAGCCCTGACAATTCTGTGAGTCTCTAAGGCACCAGCCCTCACCAGCTGGTAGCAGCTGCAGCACGCTGGGAGGTGCTTGGGGGGGAGCTGGGCAGGGTGCTGTAGGAGTCAGCAATCCCTGGGCCCTGCTGCACGCCTGGGTCAGCAGTTCTGCCTCCCCTCAGATAGATGATGTTGTCGACTAATAACCACATCAAATATTCAGGAGCTTGCTGCTCTGCCAGCAGTGCTGCGGGGATGAGCGTGCCAGGAGATGGATGGGCTGTGGACTCTGCGGGGGTGGCAGCAGGCAGCAGGGGCTCAGCTTGCAGGAAGGGGAAGTTCCCCTCCCAACAGCAGCCCCTAGCCCTCTGCTGGGAGCTATTTCTGCCTTGCCCCACCGGATGGAGAGCAGGGAGCTGCTTCTGCTGCGGGTTAGGCAAGGAAAACAGACAGCCCCAACCCCAGAGCAGTGTGGCCAGCAGATCCAGGGAGGTTCTTCTCTCCCTCTGCCCTGCCCTGGTGAGGCCATGCCTGGAATACTGCATCCAGTTTTGGGCTCCCCAGTTCAAAAGGGACAGGGAACTGCTGGACAGAGTCCAAGGGAGGGCTACAAGGATGATGAAGGGACTGCAGCACTGCCTGGTGAGGAGAGGCTGAGTGCCCTGGGGCTGTTCAATCTGGAGAGAAGACTGAGAGGGATCTGATCAATGTCCCTCAATACTTGGAGGCTGGGGGTCAGGAGGGAGGGGACAGGCTCCATTGAGTTGCAGCCTGGGACAGGACAAGAGGCAGTGGATATAAACTCCAGCACAGGAGGTTCCACCTCAACATGAGGAGGAACTTCTTCACTGTGAGGCTCACAGAGCAGTGGAACAGGCTGCCCAGAGAGGTTGTGGAGTCTCCTTCTCTGGAGCCTTCCCAGCCCTGTCTGGATGTGTTCCTGTGTGACCTGTGCTGGATTCTCTGGTCCTGCTCTGGCAGAGGGGCTGGATTTGATGATCTTTGGAGGTCCTTTCCAACCCCTAACATCCTGTGAGCCTCTGATCCATTCTTGCTCCCTGGAACTTTCTTCATGTTAAGCGTGGATGTAGCTCTGGTGCAGGGACAGGAAGCCTGGGAAGCCTGACCACCAGCAGAGGACCACCCCTGGGAGGTGGTCCCCGGTCTGCAAAATGCTCCATGCTGGATGCCAGCATCACAACTCCTGCTAAAGCCCATTTGTGGGAGCTTCTCACCACCCAGGGAGTAACAGGGACCACGCATGGTCTCCAGTGACTTTTCTTCCTGCCAGGACCACAGAAGGGCTGGAGCCACGACCAGGATGCTACAGCAACAGAGAGCGTGTGACAGCCACGGCAGTGCTGGTTGCAGCAGAGGTGGAAACAGCCCCAGAGTAAGGGGCGCAGGCAGGAGCTCGCCGTGGTGCTGGGAGCAGTGTGGTCTGCACCAGCGTGCTGCCAATTGCTGTTCTAGCTCGGGCAGGAGGAGAAGCCCCTGGGGTGGTAGGACTGGCCATGCTCATGCTGCTCCTCCACAGGCTCCTTTGGAGCTGCATCCTGCCTCTTACTGTCTGCAGGTCACCGGCTCCAGCTGCTGTAAACTCTCCCATCAGCTGGGACCAGCAGCATCTCTCACAGTTGTTAGCACAGGTGGGTTTCCTGCCCTGGGCCCCCCAGCTGAGGACCGTGTCCTTTGGTGGCAGCTCACTCGTGGGGCTGCCAGTGGGTGACTGGTGAGGCAGGACGAGAGCCAGCACGGCCCTGGCATGGGCTGACAGCCTCAGCAGATGCCACCAGATGCGTTTTGGAGCAGGGCTCCCTGCATCTCAGCAGCACAAGGTGCCTGAGGGTGGATGAAGGAGGGGAGTGGGAGCCTCCCCTGCAGGGAAGTGATGGGACAGAGGAAAGGGAAGGAGATGAAAGACTGTTCCCCTATCTGTTTCTCTCCTCAAGGAAGAATTCAGTGGACAACTGACCTACATTAGTCATCCTGGAAAGATTTCTTTTGGGGGCAGCTCTTTGATTTCTCCTGTGCACAGCAGGACAGACACATTACTTTTCACACAACAGAAGGCCAGAGGGGATGTGCAGGACACCATCACTCTTTGGCATGCCTAGAGGTGGGGAGGCATGGCTGATGCTGCCATGGCATTTCACACATCATGCCCCAGGTGTATTGATAGTCCTCATGTTTTGTGTTCAGCCAACACCTCCTGCCCAGCCCCAGGATCCCAAAGAACTGTGGGGAACTCTCAGCACATCCCAAACCCTGCCCACACCTCTCCGCTCTCTTTTGAGCTGGTCTAGCTGGGGCTTTGTAATCACAGGCTCACAGGATGTTAGGGGTTGGAAGGGACTTCCAGAGGTCTTCAAGACCAACCCTTCCAGCACAGGTCACACAGGAACACATTCAGACAGGGCTGGAAAGGCTCCAGAGAAGGAGACTCCACAACCTCGCTGGGCAGCCTGTTCCAGTGCTCTGTGAGCCTCACAGAGGTGGAACCTCCTGTGCTGGAGTTTATATCCATTGCCCCTTGTCCTATCCCAGGGTGCAACTGAGCAGAGCCTGCCTCTTGACCCCCAGCTCTCAGATATTGATAGACATTGATCAGATCCCCTCTCAGTCTTCTTTCCAAACTAACCAGTCCCAGCTGTCTCAGCCTCTCCTCACCAGGCAGTGCTGCAGTCCCTTCATCGTCCTTGTAGCCCTCCCTATGACTCTCTCCAGCAGATCCCTGTCCCTCTTGAACTGGGAGCGCAAAGCTGTATGCAATATTCCAGGGAGGTCTCACTAGGTCAGAGTAGAGGGAGAGAAGAACCTCCCTGGCTCTGCTGGCCACACTCTTCTGAATGCAGCCCAGGACCCCACTGGCCTTCTTGGCCACCAGGGCACATTGCTGTCCCATGCAGAACTTGCTGCTCACCAGCACTCCCAGGTCCTTCTCCACAGGGCTGCTCTAATGTCACAGTCAAGTGTGAGGCATTTACTGGGAGAAAGGTTGGGGGATTAAGTGCCTTTTGCATGATAGAGACCAACTAGCCCTTCTCTCCTTGCCAGCCCTGAAAGCCAGAAGCTTCAAGGGACACTTAGCCCCACCACCCAGGTTCCTTATGTTGTGTCTCAGCCGTGCTAGCCCATTGGCATAAAGTGCATCAGATGCAGCCAAGGAGGGGAGCAACGTGCAGGTAAAGGCTGGTCCTGACCAACACCACTCTCTCCCACAGTTCTTCCTCCAAGTGATGGATTTTCTGCCAACCCCACCAGAAACATCCCACCTCCCTCTCCTCCCCCCAAGGCACTGAAGAAAAAGAGGCTGAGGGGAGACCTCATTGCTTTGTACAACTCCCTGCAAGGAGGTTGGAGCCAGGTGGAGGTTGGCCTCTTCTCCCTAGTATCAGGTGACAGAACAAGAGGAAGTGGCCTGAAATTGTGCCAGGGGAAGTTTAAGTTAGAGATGAGGAACAATTTCTTTGCTGCCAGAGTGGTCAGGGATTGGCACAGGCTGCCCAGGGAGGTGGTGGAGTGCCCATGCCTGGAGGTGTTCGAGAAACCTGTGGCCATGGCACCTGGGGACATGGTTTGGTGGCCATGGTGATGTTGGGGTGATGGTTGGACTGGATGATCTTCAAGGTCTTTTCCAACCCAACCCATTCTGTGATTCTTATGATTCTATATCTGTTAAAGGCCTCATGGCAGCTGCCAGCAAGCACAGCTTCACAGCTAGCATCTCCTCCTCAGGAGAAAGGTGATTTGCAGTCACCACTGCGGGGCCGAGTATCCTGACCCACCACAGAGCCACAAAGCTCCCTGGTGCGCCAGCAGCACGGGGCAGGGGCATCAGGAGGTGCCCTGGGGTGTGCAGAGAGCCAGGCAGGAGAGCATGCCAGGGGCTGGGGGACGGCTGAGGGGATGCGGCAGCTCGATTGCTGCGCTAGGCACGCAGGAGCAGCTCTCACCTGGAAGAACGCGGGACAAGGGGCACTGGGATTCAGTCAAACCCATCCCCCCAGCTGTGGCACTGCGAGGGGGATTTTGTTTTGTGAAAGGATTTATTCATAAAGCCACAGCAGCAGCAGCAGCAGCAGCAGCAGCCCAATCCCTTGTCCTGGGGGCCCTGCGACGTGTGGCTAAAGTCAATTAGAACAAGGCCTGCACGGGGAGGTTAGGAGCCAGCATCGTACTGCCTGGCAATGGGGAGGGAGAGAAAGAGCTGGAGGGAGAGGGAGAGAAAAGGCAGAGGAAGAGGTGGGGGGGGGGAAGGGGGGAGAGCCCTTTCAGAATTCACAGCTCCTGAAATAAAGGGGGGAAAAAAAAGGAAAAGGAGGCTGGAATGATGTTTTGGGTAGAGAGGAGAGAGCGTAGGAAGTGTGTGCTTGCCAATCTGCCAAAAAAGAGTTGCTTTTTATTTTCTTAAGAAGGCAATTATGTATTTTTGTCATCCCCTTCCTACTTTGAAGCAGTTGAACCTGCTTTGCTGA
Source organism: Melanerpes formicivorus (assembly GCF_026170545.1). Taxonomy (NCBI): domain Eukaryota; kingdom Metazoa; phylum Chordata; class Aves; order Piciformes; family Picidae; genus Melanerpes; species Melanerpes formicivorus. The sequence goes on from NW_027142354.1 coordinate 40,364,969, forward strand.
AACTTTCCAGAACAATTTGCCCTCAGGCTGCTGCCAGAACTGCAGCACTTACACCCCGAAGATGAAAGCGGGAGGGTGCCACGGCGCTGGCTCCGCGTATGTGGAGCAGAGGCACCTGCAAGCTGGTCGTGTCTGCACCTCCGTCTCATGAGCCACCAGCTCCTCTCGCCCACCCCACCCCATCCCCACACCCACCACTGTGCTTTGCAAGAGAAAAGGAATCTCAAAGCCTTGGTTTGTCATGACTCAGGTCAGAAGCTCATCCCAGGCACACAGGGAGGCTGAAATGCCAATGTGACTCCAGGGGAGGATCTCCTGCTGCTTCTCCTGGAAGCTTCCACCCTGGGAGATATCCTTATCTGTGTTTGAATGGACAGCACAGCCCAGATGAACTCAGGTCTGAGCTGGTGCACAGCAGACTCTGGGCAGGACAAGCACAGGGATTTCTGAAGGTCCAAAGCCAGACTCATCATTTACAGGGGGACATTGGAGGCTGCTCAACCCCTTGCAGTTCCATCTCAGTGCCTGCTCCTCTCCACCCCAAGTCCTTGCCCCTCTCATAGAATCAGAGAACTCTCAGGGTTGGAAGGGACCTCAAGGCTCAGCCAGTTCCAACCCCCCTGCCATGGGCAGGGACACTTCACACTACAGCAGGTTGCTCACAGACACATCCAGCCTGGCTGCAAACACCTCCAGGCATGAGGCTGCCACCACCTCCCTGGGCAACCTGTGCCAGGCTCTCACCACCCTCATGGGGAACAACTTCTTCCTAACATCCAAACTGGGCTCTTCTAACACCTCCCCTGGCCTCCCTGCCTCTCTAGGAACCATTGAAGCGCTTTGGCACATGCTGAATGACTTTGCCTGTGGTTAATGCTTTCACTTGGTGGATGGCACAAGGTGGAACTGAGCTCCAGGGCAGCTGGCAGCCCTGCCAGAGTGAGATCTCAAGGAGATCTGCTCACTGCTGGACTCCTGAGCCTCCAGCTCCACTGTGCCAGCGTCCCTCGCTCCTGCTCGAGTTGCTTTCTATTTCAAAGAGGCCATTTGCTCCCTCAGCTAGGAGTGAGAAAGCCATTTGAGACAGCAGGTTGCCCAGATTAAGCAGTGCCATTTCACAGCTGGCCTTCCACAGAAGATGAAATGGGGATTGTTTGGGTGGGTTTTGTTGGGTTGTTTTTTGTTTGATGCTGTTAGCTAGCTTGTTGTTAGCTTCTTGTGACCCTGCAGAACTGCTCGAGCCAATGCAAGAGAGATAAGGAGCAGGAGAAGGAGAAGGAAAGATAAAGCAAGAGGGAAGGTATCACTTTGGTCCCACCTGACATGAGTTGACCAGGTAACAGCATCCCAAGCACTCCCCCCCCCCAGCTGCCTTGCTGACAGCAGCTCCTGCTGCTGCTCCTTGCCCCACTGTCTGCAATATCAAATGCTGCCTATAAATTACTAATAACAAGGATGTGTACCTTGGAAAACAAGCTAGTGCCTGTGGGTGGGATGGGATCAATTTCCTAACTCAATGTAAACACCACAGCACCTTTGATATTCATGATATTCATATCCACAAGGCAGGAGCTGGGCATTAAGGTCACCAGATAGAAGCATTACAAGGAGCACATTACAAAGATGCATGGGCTTGAAACCCCTGAATGCAGATAGGAGTGACCCAGCTATGCCCACGTGCATTCCTGCCTGCTGTGATAAACTCTATCTTCCTCTGCCTTGTCCCACACACAGCCTGAATGTTCTCTTGTACTTGGGAGGAGGACAAACAGACAGAAGAAATATTTTTAACCATCATGGTGGTGAAACTGGTTAGGCCACACCTGGAGTCCTGTGTGCAGTTCTGGGCTCCTCAGTTTAAGAAGGACATTGAGACACTGGAAGGTGTCCAGAGAAGGGCAACAAGGCTGGGGAGAGGCCTTGAGCACAGCCCTGTGAGGAGAGGCTGAGGGAGCTGGGGTTGTTTAGCCTGCAGAAGGGGAGGCTCAGGGGAGACCTTCTTGCCATCTACAACTACCTGAAGGGAGGTTGTAGCCAGGTGGGGGTTGGTCTCTTCTCCCAGGCAACCAGCACCAGAACAAGAGGACACACTCTCAAGCTGTGCCAGGGGAAGTTTAGGCTGGAGGTGAGGAGAAAGTTCTTCAAAGAGAGAGTTATTTACCATTGGGATGTGCTGCCCTTGGAGGTGGTGGAGTCCCCATCCTTGGAGGTGTTCAAAAAAGGCTTAGATGTGGCACTTGGAGCCATGGTTTAATTGTTGGGTGATAGGTGATAGGTTGGACTTGATGATCTCTGAGGTCTTTTCCAACCTGGTTGATTCTGTGGTTCTATGATTCTATGAAATGCTGGCCCAGGTTGCCCAGAGAGGTGGGAGATGCTCCATCCCTGGAATAATTCCATATCATGCTCTGAGCAGCCTACTCTAATTGAAGATGGCCCTGCTGACTGCAGGGGGGGTGGACTAGATTAGCTTTAAAGGTCCCTTCTAACCCAAGCCATGGTTCTATGAAATATGGCCATGTTTAGGTAGACATTAATAGAATAGAATAGAATAGAATAGAATAGAATAGAATAGAATAGAATAGAATAGAATAGAATAGAATAGAATAGAATAGATCAGGTTGGAAGAGACCTTCAAGATCATCGAGTCCAACCTATCATCTAACACCACCTAATCAACTAACCCATGGCACCAAGCACCCTATCAAGTCTCCTCCTGAACACCTCCAGTGATGGTGACTCCACCACCTCCCCGGGCAGCCCATTCCAATGGGCAATCACTCTCTCTGTGTAAAACTTCCTCCTGACCTCCAGCCTGAACCTCCCCTGGTGCAGCCTGAGACTGTGTCCTCTTGTTCTGATACTGGTTGCCTGGGAGAAGAGACCAACCTCTGCCTGGCTACAACCTCCCTTCAGGTAGTTGTAGAGAGCAATAAGGTCACCCCTGAGCCTCCTTTTCTCCAGCATAAGCAACCCCAGCTCCCTCAGTCTCTCCTCACAGGGCTTGTGTTCCAAAGCCCTCACCAACTTTGTTGCCCTGACTGCCAGAGCGGATAGCACCTGGACAGACTGAGAGAGCTGGGGGTGTTCAGCCTGGAGAAGAGAAGCTTCCAGGGAGACATAACAGCAGCTTTCCAGTGCCTGAATGGGGCTATAAGAAGGCTGCAAGGGGACTGTTTGCAAAGGCCTGCAGGGACAGGATGAAGGGCAAATAGAGCAGAGCAGATTTAGCCTGGATGTGAGGAACAAGTTCTGCACCATAAGGGTGGTGGAACATTGCAGCAGGTTGCCCAGGGAGGTGGTTGGGCTCCATCCCTGGAGATATTCAAGGTGAGGCTCAACAAGGTTCTGATCTTGTGGAGGCTGTCTCTGCTAAGTACAGAGTGGCTGGACTGGATTATCTTTGGAGGTGCCTTGCAACCCAACCCATGCTGTGACTGTATAATCCTGTGAGTACACAGGGTGGCTGTGGTGAGGGCCAGAGAAGGTGCACAAATGCTGGTGATGGACAAGGACAGGAGAAAAAGCAACCACAGGGCAGTGCAGCAGTGCTTGGTGGCTGCATCATGAAAGGACCTGCCTGTCCCCTGTGTAGCTGAAAGACAAAGTGGCAAAGATATACCTTGATAATGAAGAACTGCATCAATTAGAGCTACAGATTGGACATGCAGAACACATTCAATACCAAGCAGGCCTTTATTCCACTGTCAATATTCTCATTTTCTCCTGCTTGGTTTTTTTCTTTCCCCCTACAGGGCCTTTTTTCCTGCTGCACCTCCTCTTCAAAACAAATAAAGAAAGAAAGAAGAAATAAATAAAGGCTGCAGGAACAGCAAGACTGGTGAGGAGATGAGTGTGACCACGAGCATCACAGGCTGCTTTGGGTTGCAAAGTACCTTAGAGATCGTTGAGGTCCAAACCCCTGCCAAGGCAGGGACACCTTTGAGTAGCTCAGGATGCTCAAGGCCTCATCCAACCTGCCCTTGAACACTGCCAGGCTTGGAGCCTCCACAGTTTCTCTGGGCAACCTGTTCCAGTGCCTCAGCACCCTCATGGGGAAGAAAATCACAGAATCACAGAATTAACCAGGCTGGAAAAGACCTCACAGATCATCGAGTCCAACCTGTCACCCAACACCAGCTAATCAACTGAACCATGGCATCAAGTGCCTCAGCCAGTCTCCTCCTAAACACCTCCAGGGATGGGGACTCCACCACCTCCCTGGGCAGCACATTCCAATGGTCAATCTCTCTAGCTAGGAAGAATCTCCTCCTCACATCCAACCCAAACTTCCCCTGGCACAGCTTGAGACTGTGTCCTCTTGTTCTGGTGCTGCTTGCCTGGGAGAAGAGACCAACCCCCACCTGGCTACAACCTCCCTTCAGGTAGTTGTAGAGAGCAATGAGGTCTCCTCTGAGCCTCCTCTTCTCCAGGCTAAACACTCCCAGCTCCCTCAGCTTCTCCTCCTATGGCTCCAGACCCCTCCCCAGCTTTGTTGCCCTTCTCTGGACACATTTGAGCACCTCTACATCTTTCTTAAACTGAAGGGCCCAGAACTGGACACAGTAGTCAAGGTGTGGCCCTAATGTCTCACCTCAATCCAGCTTCTTCCAATTTGAAGCCATCACTTCTATGCCTTTATCCAAAGTCCCTCCCCAGCCCTCCTGTACCCCCCTTCCTTTACAGGAAGGCTGCTCTGAGGTCTCCCTGGAGCCTTCTCTTCTCCAGGCTGAACAGGAAGAGGCAGTTGTGAATGGACTTGGTGTTGGCAGCAATTAAGCAACTGTCTACACTCTTAAACCCTGATTTTTGCAAGCGCTGCCTCGGCTCGACGCGGCCGAGTCCCAGAGCTTTTAATTCACATCTAAAGCTTGATTGGCAAATTAATAAAGGGCTAGGAGTGAAATTAATGAAAGATTAAAGACCCCACAGCTCACAGCTGATATGAAAACCGCCCCTCCAGACTCGGTTATGCAATAATTAGGCTAAGTTAGCACCGTGTTCGTACGAATCCCGCTTTAACGTTTAGCCATCGATGAGATTTACCGCTCCAGAGCCAGGTCCTAAACCCTTTTCCTATAGGTTTTGTTGGGCCTTTTGCAGGGCCACTCTCCCACCATCTCCATTTTTCCATGCCATTTTTTTTCCTTTGCAATTGCTCTAAAGTGAATTTTCATTAATGAATTGTATAGCCCAGCACTCGGGCTCTCAGTTTCGCTAGGGCGGAATGAGATCTAAAGAGCTATTAGAGCATGGAATGGGTAATTGATTAACTCAAATGGGCCTGGCCAACGCTCTCAGAATCCTCTACCAAGCCCATTGTCTCCATCTCAGCCTCTACAGCTCAGATGGGCTGGGGGAATTGAGAGGGGACAAAAAAAGCCCCCACAAACTGATAAAAGGGAACGCTGTGAGAGAGTTTTCGCTCGGGTGTTTTGGTGTTAACAAAGGCCTAAGCCCAGCAGCATGGAGGGTTGTCACAGAATCACAGCGTTGTCAGGGTTGGAAGGGACCTCAGGGATCACCCAGGAGAATCTCCTGCTGCTGCTGCTTCTCCTGGAAGCTTCCACCCTGGGAGATAAGGGACCTGGGGTGTTTCAAAGGACAGCACAGCCCAGATGAACTCAGGTCTGAGCTGGTGCTCAGCAGACCCTGGGCAGGACAAGCACTTGGATTTCTGAAGGTCCAAAGCCAGACTCATCATTTACAGAGGGACATTGGAGGCTGCTCAACCCCTTGCAGTTCCATCTCAGTGCCTGCTCCTCTCCACCCCAAGTCCTTGCCCCTCTCATAGAATCAGAGAACTCTCAGGGTTGGAAGGGACCTCAAGGCTCAGCCAGTCCCAACCCCCCTGCCATGGGCAGGGACACCTCACACCACAGCAGGTTGCTCACAGCCACATCCAGCCTGGCTGCAAAACCCTCCAGGGATGAGGCTGCCACCACCTCCCTGGGCAACCTGTGCCAGTCTCTCACCACCCTCATGGGGAACAACTTCTTCCTAACATCCAATCTCAATCTCCCCACTTCTACTTTTGCTCCATCCCCCCCAGTCCTATCACTCCCTGACACCCTACAAAGTCCCTCCCCAGCTTTCTTGGAGCCCCCTGCCGATACTAAAAGGCCACAATTAGGTTTCCTCAGTGCCTTCTCCTCTCCAGACTGCACAACCCCAACTCTCTCAGCTTGTCCTCATGGCAGAGGAGCTCAAAGCATTTAGGCTTGGAGAAATTTGAGTCTGCAGTGTAGAGTTGTGGGTTGATAGCCTGAAAAATAAAGCAAATAAATAAATAAATAGGCCAGAAAAGAAGGAAGTGATGACTTGGCGTGCTGGGATCGGGGAGACAAGCTGCAGCCAGCAGCCAATTTGCAGAGATTTACTGTGGCCCTTTAATTGGGGCTGGCTGAGGTGTGGGAAGGGCTGGTGAAAACGCAGCGTGCTCTGATGGAGAAGAAAGACCTGGGTCCTCCTCCTACTCCCCACATGGGACCTTGGGAGGATTTGTTGCCAAATTCAGCCTTGCTTTTGTGGTTTGGTTTAGTTTGGTCTGTTTTTTCCCTTTCACCTTAATGCAGGCATTATTTCACCCCAGCCAACTCAAAGTGGTGATCAGCACCACTTCTCAGCTGAGAATATCCCAATAATTTCAAACATGGGGTTTTTTTTCCGCCCCTCCTGTGGTAATTATGTTCAGCCTTGTCATTACCTCCTCATCTGCTCCGCAGCACTTGGGTTAACACACTGAGAGATTTTTTTGTTATGGACTCCTGCAGATTTATGGCCTTGCTTCTCCCTCTGTCTTGCTTTTGGCAGATGATAACTAAATTCTTTTGTTTCTGATCGCTTTGCCTTGCTTTATGGAGTCATAAAGGAATGAAAGTACCCCAGTAAAAAGGTGTAAATAGGGAGCACACAGCTGCAGATAGGTGGTTGTGCTTGCTGAGTGGATGCATGCACACAGCCCTGCACCCTCAGCCCTTACCAGCTTCCTCCCAGCTCCAGTGTTGCAAAGAATGGAATGGAATGGAATGGAATGGGATGGAATGGAATGGAATGGAATGGAATGGAATGGAATAGAATAGAATAGAATAGAATAGAATAGAATAGAATAGAATAGAATAGAATAGAATAGAATAGAATAGAATAGAATAGAATAGAATAGACCAGCTTGGAAGAGACCTTCAAGATCATCGTGTCCAACCTATCAGCCAACACCACCTAATCAACTAACCCATGCAACCAAGCACCCCATCAAGTCTCCTCCTAAGCACCTCCAGTGATGGTGACTCCACCACCTCCCTGGGCAGCACATTCCAATGGCAAATCACTCTCTCTGTGTAGAATTTCTTCCTAACATCCAGTCTGAACCTCCACTGATGCGTCTTGAAGAGGCCCTGCCTCTGTTGCAGTGGGTGAAGGAAACCACCACAGAATCACAGAATCACCAAGGTTGGAAAAGACCTCAAAGATCATCAAGTCCAACCTGTCACCACAGACCTCATGACTAAACCATGGCTCCAAGTGCCACATCCAATCCCCTCTTGAACACCTCCAGTGATGGTGACTCCACCACCTCCCTGGGCAGCACATTCCAATGGCTAACAACTCTCTCAGTGAAGAACTTTCTCCTCACCTCCAGCCTAAACTTCCCCTGGCACAGCTTGAGACTGTGTCCTCTTGTTCTGGTGCTGCTTGCCTGGGAGAAGAGACCAACTCCCTCCTGGCTACAAGCACCCTTCAGCTCATTGCTCCATAAACTCAGCTCCATCTTGGCTGACCTGCCTGCCCAGCTCCACTTTGACAGGCTTTTCAAAAGCCTGGTCACAAAATCCACCCCAAAAGCAGCTCATTCTTTCTTCCCTGCAAGACTGGTCAGGGATTGGCACAGGCTGCCCAGGGAGGTGGTGGAGTCCCCATCCCTGGAGGTCTTCGAGAAACCTGTGGCCATGGCACATGGGGACATGGTGTAGTGGTCATGGTGGGGTTGGGTCAGTGGCTGGACTTGGAGGTCATCTCCAATGAAATAAATTCAATGATTCCATTATTCTCTGCATCCTCTCAGCCCTTTGCCACCCTGTGTGCACAGTGTGGGATACTTGATGAGTAATATGCCCTAGACCCATCCTAGGTCCTTCCCTGGGATGCTAACCAACTGCTTCCCAGTTCCAAATTCATGTTAAAACATCTGGTCTCCTTTCTCAAGACATGGCCAAGCTCTGACTCCAAAAACATGAAGCATTCCCTCCATTCTTTTTAGGAAGCCAGAGATTAGTGATGATGGAGGCCTGAAAGTCCTCCAGCCTGCTGTATCTGCCCTTCTACTCACGACTAATAAGGCCACATCCTGAACATCAGGCTCCATTTTGGGCTCCTCACTCCAAGAAGGACATTGAGGGGCTGGAGAGTGTCCAGAGAATGGCAACAAAGCTGGGGAGGGCTGTGGAGAATAGGACTGGGGAGGAGCAGCTGGGGGAACTGGGGGTGGAGAATAGGACTGGGGAGGAGCAGCTGGGGGAACTGGGGGTATTTACTCTGGAGAAGAGGAAGCTGAGGGGAGACCTCATTGCTCTCTACAATGAGGTTGCAGAGAGGTGGGGGTTGGTCTGTTCAGCCAAGTGATAAGAAAAGAAATGGCCTCAAGCCAAGTTTAGGTTGGACATTAGGAAGAATTTCTTCACCCAAAAGGGTTGTCAAACCCTGAAACAGGTTGCCCAGGGCGGTGGTGGAGTTCCCATCCCTGGAGGTGTTTAAGATTCGTGCAGATGTGCCGCCAAGGGACAGGGCTTAGGCAGGGACTTGTCAGTGTCAGTCTAATGATTGGATTGGATGATCTGAAAAGGCCTTTTCCTCTCCAGTCAATTCTGTGGCTGTGAGCTCTGCTCCAGCAAGCCCCAGCTCCCAGCTCTGCGGCAGGCCCTGCCTGTTTACCCTGGCAGGGGAAGAGCAGGGACCTGTTGCTTCACGCTGCACAATCAGCTCCCTTGCAGCTTTTTTACTGCTGCAAATCACATTTCAGCAGAAGATGATTTTCACTTTCCTCGTACACTAATGAAAAACCCTTTAATTCAAAGTGTTGACATTAAAGCTCAGGCTGAGGATCCCTTCCCTGGAATACAAATGGCAGCAGCACCCATTGCTTTCCCACGTAATGACAGCTTGAAAGCACTGCTTCATTTTTTTTTTTATCCTGGGGATTTAACCTGCTTTGCTTTCCTTCAGAATAAAAGAGCAGAGCAGGTGTCACATCCCTGCCCTTATTTCATAGAATCACAGACTGGCTGGAGTTGGAAGGGACCTTAAAGATCTTCCAGTTCCAACGCCCCCTGCCCTGGGCAGGGACACCAGCCCAGGTTGCTCAAGGCCTCATCCAGCCTGGTCTAAAACACCCCCAGGGATGAGGCAGCCACAACTTCTCTGTGCAACCTGTTCCAGTGCCTCACCACTCTCCTTGTGAAGAACTTCCACCTAATGTGCAAACTAAGTCTGCCCTGCTCTAGTTTCAAACCATTGCCCCTCATACTGTCACCACAGGCACTTCTAAACAGCCACACCCCAGCTCTCCTGGAGCCCCTTCAAGTACTGGAAGGCTGCTCTAAGGTCTCCCTGGAGCATTCTCTTTTCCAGGCTGAACAGACTCAAACTCTCCCAGCCTGTCCCCATAGAGGAGGTTCTCCAGCCCTCTGATTTATCTTTGTGGCCTCCACTGGACCCTCTCCAGCAGCTCCAGGTCCTTCTTGTGTTGGGGGCTCCAGAGCTGGATGCAGTGCTCCAGGTGGGGCCTGAGCAGAGCAGAGCAGAGGGGCAGAATCTCCTCCCTTGACCTGCTGCCCACATCGCTTTTGATGCAGCCCAGGACATGGTTGGCTTTTAGGACTGCCAACACACATTGCCAGCTCATGTCAAGCTCACCCAGCACCTCCAAGTCCTTCTCTGCAGGGCTGCTCTCAATCCACTCATCACCCAGCCTGGATTTGTGCTTGGGATTGCCCCTGCTCAGGTGCAGGACCTTGCACTTAGCCTTGGTTGGACTTTGCCTCTGACCCAAACAGTGTCTTGACAGCACAGAGGACTAAATCCCAGACTAGCTGGGAGAGAAGGCAGAGGCTTGGCTGGCACAGTGATGTGGGACTGCAAGAAGGATGGAGAGAGACTGTTTCCAAAGGCCTGTAGTGATAGGACCAGGGGCAATGGTTTCAAACTAATGAGCGGGTTTAGCCTGGATGTGAGGAACAAGTTCTGCACCATGAGGCTGCTGGAACACTGCAACAGGTTGCCCAGGGAAGTGGCTGGGGCCCCACCCCTGGAGATATTCAAGGTGAGGCTGGAGAGGGCTCTGAGCAACCTGATCTGGTGGAGGATGTCCCTACTGACTGCAGAGGGGTTGGACTGGGTGACCTTTGGAGGTCCCTTGCAATCCAAACCATTCTCTGTTCTACATGGAAGAGAACATGAGGGTCTTTCCTCCACATCTCCAAGCAGCCTACCTAATCTCATTTGCCTTCTTTCACTCTCTCCCCTGCTTTGCAACTCAAGTTGTACCTGGCTTCCCATCCCTGTCCCAGCTACCTACCCCCACTGACTGTGGTCTGAATATGAAGTTCCCAGATGTAATTTGCACATCAGTCCCTCTCTAGAGGATCTCATTTTATCCTGTCCTCATCCAACCTCAAGTTCCTACAAGCTCCCTGAGCACCTCTCCTGCTTTATCCCAGTGTCCTGCTACCACCCTCAGGATGAAGACCTGCATGTGTGGCTGTTTAGCCTGGAGAAGAGGAGGCTCAGGGGTGACCTTATTGCCATCTACAACCACCTGAAGGGAGGTTGTAGCCAGGTGGGGGTTGGTCTCTTCTCCCAGGCAACAGTGATAGAAGGAGAGGGCACAGTCTCAAGCTGTGTCAGGGGAACTTTAGGCTGGATGTTAGGAAGAAATTCTCCCCAGCAAGAGAGATTGGCCATTGGGATGTGCTGCCCAGGGAGGTGGTGGAGTCACCATCACTGGAGGTGTTTAAGAAGAGACTGGATGAGGCACCTGGTGCCATGGTTTAGTTGATTGGATGGTGTTGGGTGATAGGTTGGACTTGATGATCTCAAAGGTCTTTTCCAACCTAGTTCTGTATTCTGTATTCTGATTGTATGTGGTCAGCTCATGTGGGGAAGCCTTGCTCCCCTCCTAGGGTCTCATCCTGGAGGTGCTTCCTGAGGACGCTTCTGGTCCAGCTATGCATGAGGGCTGTTGAAGCTGGAAGGGAGTGACTTAGAAGCAGATAGGAGATCCATCATGGAGCTCTGCAGCATGCACATGCCCAGGGAGTCACCATGCTCAGATTTTTCTCTATGAGTGCAGCTGTGAAATGCAGATGTGTCTGAGCCCTCTTGCCTTCAGGTGAGGCACAGCGGTTGTCCAGCAGGAGCTTGCCTGCTTTCTCCTTCCCTCGTGTGAACAACCCTCCCAACCACAGAGGAGCCAAGAAGCCTTTGAATTGCTGGAAAGATGCTTGGGAGTAGCTGATGTGAATCACTGCCAAGCATGCAGACCTTTAAAGTGGCTCTAGATACTTGCTAGATTAGGAAGATGAATCACAGCCATCGTGACCTCTACGTGTGGCTGGCAAGTCGCTCTCCTGTCACCTAGTGAGCAATCTGTTTTTCATGAACCCAAAATAACAATGTTTAGGAATAGTTGTGGGGGATTTTTTTCACTTTTTTTTTTTCCCCCATCTCCAGCTCTGTGTGAGTCACTAGCACTGAAGCAAAAGGAGGAGGAATCCTCTGCATAGAGCCGCGCACGGCTCTGGGAGCAGGCACATCTGAACCAGGAGCTGTCCAGCCCAGCCGGGTCGAGATTGATGTCCCAGAGATCTCCCTGCTTTTACCGGGCTGACCGACTTGGCACACCTGCAGTCCCCGCTGCCAGCCCCACGTGGTGTGCACCTCTTCATCCCCAGATTATCTCCTGTGCTTCCTCCTGTCAGCTCATTTGCCTCCCTAAGATGAGTCTGGCTTGGATCCCACGGCGAACACTCTGGCTGCTGCCAGCCCCCTGCCAAAGCTTCCCTCTCAGACCTGAAACAAGAGCAGGTTGTAGGCTTGACGTTTTTCAGCAGCTAAGCCAAACTATAGAGGAAAGGATATTTTTACCCTTTCCCCCCCCCCACCCCGTGCCCTTTTTTCTCCTCGTGTCTGTTGACTCCTGGCTTCCTCTGCCTCACCACCACCAGCACCAAGATAATCCAACTCAAACGTCACCAGTTCAATAACTGCCCTGTCAATGTGTGCTGGTTCAAAATGGCTTCGAGCAACAGGGCTGCAGGGTCAGAGCCTTGCCCTCAGAGACCCTTTAAAGGAAAAGGAGGAAGCTGCAGGGAGGGGTTTAAGGCTGAAAGTTGTGGGGGTTTTTTGCTCCCTTCTTTTCCTAGGCACTTCTTCGGTGTTTACTGACAGCTCAGCTCTTCCCTGGCTGTTTGTTTGCAGTGGATCTCTGCCAGCTGCAACTTCCAGGTCAATATTCCATGGAAAGGCAGGGTGGCTTCGCTGCTGTGACCACCCCACCACAGTCAGGGGGATGTGTTGGTGAGATCCAGCTCTCCCAGGTCCCTTCAGGAGCCCCTTGGGTAGCATGGAGGGAGGAGATCACAATATTGGGAAGGATTGCATCTTCATCTGTCTATACCTCTCTCTCCCTCTCTCTCTCCATCATCTATCTATCTACCTATCTATCTCTTTTTCTATCTCTCTCTATATATCATCCATCTCTCCCTCCATCTATCTATCTACTCATGCATCCCTCCATCCACCATCTGCCATCTATCTATTTAATTTTTCTTCACTGCAAGAACCAAAACCAATCTGAAGCAACCAGAAAACTGAATTTCTGCATTTAAATCCCAGAATCCCAGCATGGTAGGAGTTGGAAGGGACCTCTGGAGATCATCCAGTCCAACTCCCCCCCCCCTGCTCCAGCAGGCACCCACAGCAGCTTGCCCAGCAGCACAACGCCCAGGGGGGGTTGGAAGCTCTCCACACAAGGAGACTCCACAACCTCTCTGGGCAGCCTGCTCCAGGCCTCCAGCACCCTCACACCAAACAACTTGCTCTTCCTCTTCACACGGAACCTCCTGGGTGCCAGTCTGTGCCCATTGCCCCTTGTGCTGTCCCTGGGCACCACTGAGCAGAGTCTGGCCCCAACCTCTTGCCCTCACCCTTTAGCTATTGATAAACATTGATTAAAGAACAATTTGATAGCAGCAGATTTGCAAGAAGAGGGAAAGAGAGCAAAGGCAACGCATGAAGACCAGACCTTCACTGCTGTATCTGCATCTACCTGGATGGTTGGGTCTTTGGTGGTGCTTGGACTTCCAGCCACTGCCTCTGAATGTCCCAGGACAGCAGCACAGAGCCCAGAGATGATGCTCAGGGACCACAAGCCCTGCCCAGTCCCATTGCACTGCTGAAGCGCCTTGCAGATACAGGCAGTGCCCAGCACCCTGAAAACTACTCAAAGCTGCTACAGATCCTCTGTGCATCCTCACATTCCCTTGCAGAGGGGACCTGGGCTATCAGCCTTAAACCTTCTTGCCCACCTCCATGAGGGAAA